>NC_088979.1:138395136-138485136 GCF_963932015.1 Anas acuta
TGCTGTGTAAGAATGAAAGTATTAAAAATGACTTTTAATGACAAAAAAACCTTATATTTTTAGGGCTGAACATCTGTTATCTGTTTCAGACCAGTGAGTTACTTCAATTCGATATTTGGGTGGATAATTTGCAAATTTCAATGCATAGAAAAATTTTGTACCAATGCTAAGGTTAATTCATTTTTTCCTGGGATGGTTTTTGTAGCCAAATGGAATCAAAATGTCCTCGCATATTACTTTACACCCCTTTACTTCTGTAAGAAAGTAAACAGTGTGTTGGACAGTGCTGAAGGGTCTAAAGATAACATGGTATGGAACAGGAGGTATGAATATAGCAGGAAGGAGAAAAAGTGCTTTAGATGTTAGTCTACAAAAATTCACTTTTCAGCTCAGCGCAGCAGAAAACATAAAGCAGTAAAAAAAAAATCTACAAAGGAACCATAATGAGAGGTATCACTGTTTGAATTTTTTTTTACTGTTGCAAACAACAGCTAGTAGCCTAGCTTCATGAAGAGAACTGTGCAATATTTTTACATGTGGTGTTGGCTAGGAAGCTTTCAAAAGTCTTTTTAAAACAGGAAGAAATCATTAATTCTCAAGTATTTCAGTCTTCACCATATGGCCTCATGTGCTTGTTTTTTGTTTATTTCCACACAAAAAAATACACCTGGAAGTTTCATACTTCTATTTACAGCAGCCTATGTTTTTCTCTAAATGGGGTGGTGTCACGGTAACTAACCTGTTACTTTGTATTGTTAAAAGGAGAGAATTATTCCATGAAATAATTCCTGTATAACTATCAGCTTTTGGTATTCAAAGGCTTGACGGGAAGTCAGTTGCTCTTTGTGTAGGTGGTCCTCTTATACCTTAGTCTAGTAGCTTGGCTGTAGCAAATGGGATTAGTCTGGAAGGACTAATGGACTATGGAATAAAAACGTGCCAGTATTTCTACATATAAGTTTTGATAATACAATATTAATAAGAGTACATTGAAACAGAAAACCAATGGAAATTGTTCAGTGGCTTTTAGATGAGGCCTTAAGGAATTTTACCATCTGCAGATTTCAAAGTTCATTAGTAGCAAAAATGAGCTGGAGTATCCCAGTAAAGGGATGGAAGCATTGTTAAAGTTTACCATTTCCTTTCTCCTCTGTGGGCCCCCCTCAGCACTCTCTGCCCCCCAACCTCCTCTCCCTCACACACACTCCCAATCACCCTGTTACACAAAATGCAGAAAGTTTTACAAGAGATTCAGGAACAAAAACTAAGCCTGAACTCACAGCAGTGGATTGGAAGGTCAGAACACTTTAAACCCTTTTTAAACCTGTGTCTGGCTCACTATCATTTAGCAAACTCTACACAACAAAGGTCTGATAAGTGAGGGAGGGGGGCAGGGGAAGGGTAGAAGTGCTTGTCACTTTACCTGCGATCCTACAAACCTTAACAAGCAGAAAAAATCCTGTTCTTTAGCAGATTACCAGAAACTTTCCTAAACACTTCATTTTTCCCCCTTTTTATTGGGCTTCTTCCTCCAAGGAATCTCCCTGGAAACAGAGTTTTCACATGATTAGACCGTCACTGATTATTAAAAGCTGTGTCATCATTGACCTTATGTACAATGTCATTATTCACAGCTAACTGGTTTCCCAGGTACAGGGAAGCCTTTTTGTCCCTATAGAAAAAATGAGATTATAACATTTTATCCAGAAATTAAGTCCAGTTCATTGATGCCTCATCATGGTTATTGCAGTACTTAATTTCAACATGTTAAAGAATTAATGAGTTACCATATACACTTCCTATGCACACTCTAAAACTTGCATGGTTATAAAGTTGTGGGGTTTCAGGTTGATTCACTATCTTGGGAACAATAAAAACACAATTAATTGTTGCAACTACTGTTCTAGATGGAACCTGCATCTCTAATGAGACTGAATATAGGACCAAAGTTTCCTGCATGCTGTCTGCTGGCTTTCAAAATGGTCAAACTGATTTTTCACCTCTTTCTCTGAAATTATGCCTCTGTTTTTAATTAAAAGGAGAGTGTTTTATTACAGAAATCCATGTGGGTGGTTTGTGGTTTCCTTACTGCAGAATACCAAATGGCATCAAATTGTTGTTCTGCATGTTTTTCTCTTTAAGGCCTACACAAAGCTTTCAGTCCTTCTTGTGTATGTTAATACATAAGTCTTGGCAACCTTTCTATACCACCTCAAATCATACAAATTTCATATACACAAAACCAGTTTTTTCAAGCAAGAAACAAGATAAATGTCCCATTTTCAGGACCAAAGCTATTTTAACACTCTCTACCCACCTTTTTTAATAGAGAGGTAATGGCAGAATCATGTATCATTATTATGCCTGTTACAAGCATATTTTAATACTCAATTTTCTTCCCAAAAGTGAAAAAAAAAAAATAAAAAATAATAATAACATAATTTCTCTAAATGAATGGAACATCTGAGAAACTTTTCTCATACTATATAATTTGAATGTTTTCGACATCACTTATTTTATTTCACAACAAACTTACATTTTATCACATGATTGCTTTTCCCAATTATAGTGCAAAATAAAAAAGCATCATCAAATAGTTTTAATAGGTGCAGAGGAAAATGTAGTTTTGTTCATCAAATGATGCAGAAAATAACGTGACAACAAAAAAATCTGCGTGTTTTGGATGGGAAATTATTGCTGTGGAGTTTATTTATCCTATATCTCCTCAATGGAAGGGAAGGACAGAGGGCCCCCAGGTTTGATTATTATTTTTTCTGATAAAGTGTGCACTGGGATAAAGGGAAGATTTCCTCTTCCAAGTAGGGTCTGCAGTCCCTCCCAGTAAGTGTGTAATCTCAACAGTTAAAAGGACAAAACCTCAATTTATCCATGAAAAACAGAAGTCCATGCTTAGGCCTGCAGGGTAGGAGATTTAGGAAAAGAGACTGACAGTTTTTCTTTAGAAAAACTGTTTTGTATTTCTACCACAACCTACTCAGACATATACTAATAGAATTTTAAAAGGTCTGTACACATCCACCGGTGCTCAGATGGCATGTTGATAAGTGCCTCCCGGTGATTTTTCAGATTTTCCGCCTCAGACGTCGGCTGATGATTACCACTATCTGCCTTGCAATACAAAGCACTAATCTGTTTTTAAAATAAAGGCCCAGGCCAGCATGTGTGGCAGCAAGCACTCGGTCACCACTGAAACACTGCAGTATCCTTACGAGGCCTGCATCCAGGTCGCGTAGCGCAGGTATGTATTATTTATAGCTGTGGCCTCCGTGTGATTACCTCCAGTTAACTTGAAGCTTCTCTTAAAAACAAAGGTTGCTCTAGTCCTGCTTGCCACTGGTGTGAGGCCCTCCTCGCTCCCACTCTCCCCCACCGGTGTAAGCAGGACATAGCAGCCTTCGGTCTAATTAGCTGTCTTTAAGGCAGGGCCTAAGTGGGCCTCAGTGGGGGGGAAAAGGCTTTCTCGGGCCCCTCCAAGCCTCTCCTCAGCACGGGGCCAGACAGAGTGTGTACGGCCTCCAAGAGGCACCGCAAAACTCACTGACATTATGTCCACGGGTTATCATTATCATCTTTTTTTTAAAAAAACCTGATCGATTGCTCCCAACCACAATGATGCTTCAGGGCATCTCTCTCTCTGCTGGGGAGTGATTGACCATTGGGTATCGTTAAAGAGGGGAGGCGAGGGGAGGGAGGGAGGTGAGGGAAAAGACGGAGGCAAGCTGGGGCAGCAGCATCGGTTCCAGCTCTTCCTTGTGCACACTTCTCCCTCCCGGATGCTGCTGACCTTTCACTCAGGAGCCAGCTGGAGCTGGGAGAGATTTTAATTGAAACAGCTTCCTCGATTGTGTCTGGGGTTTTGGGTGATGGGAGGAGGAGGATACAACACTGAGAAGTGGGGGGGAGAAGAGGAGAACAGAACAACAACAAAAAAAAAAAGACACCACCAACAACTTTGGATGACCTTCAAATGCTAATTGCTAAGTTCTTCCTAGGCCTTTGCCAGGCCAGGGCTTGCAACAGGGAAGCTGTGGCAGCATTGAGGTCGTCCTTCATCATACATGGGACACCTCTATCATGTAGCCCTGTTGCCCCACTGCCAGCTCTCCCAGTGCAAATCGACCAGAGGTGAGGCCCACAGAGGCCCTCCTACACAGAGGCCTCCTGCATGAGCCTGCATGGCCTGCAGGAGGTCACCTTCATTTCCCAGGCCTCCCTCATTGGTGTGAGGAAAAGTCCTTGAGGGGGGGGGGCGGGGGAGAGAGTGTAGAAGAAAAGCATTATTCTATATAAATACATGTATATGGATGTATAAAATATACAAAAGTGTACATTAATGTCTTCCCATCTTTTTTAAAGTGACAGCTTTCTTCCTTTAGAATACAAAAATGGAAGTAAATAAAACCAGAGGAGGTCCAGCATGAGAAAACCCAGATGCTGCTCTCACTCCTTACCGTTCATCTCACATTTATTCCCTTCTCTGCTCCTTTGTTTGTTTCCTGAGATTCTGCACCTTTGCCATGCAAGCCACATGATTCCTTCTTCCCCAGTTTACTCCCCCTTCCCACCTTGATTCAAGCTCCCCCTTGCTATTTTAACATGAGTAAAAAGGAATGAACGAATCTCAGCTGAGTTAAATGGGTGACAAGGGATATGGAAAAGAAGGAAATTCATCCCTTCTTGTCTTTGAGAGCAATTTAATTAGGCCCAGGCCCCCTGTGGAGCGGGTAAGGGGAAGGCTGAGGATTGGCTTGTCTGGGCTTTCTCTGAAGGCAAAAGGCGGCCTTGGACACACAGACAGAGAAAGGATTTTTTAAAGGATCATGTAAGAAGATCAACAGATAAGCAGCTAATTTTGTGTACTTAGGGAGCAAATGAGTGTGCACACTCCCCGCCGGAATAGTAAAGAGTGATGGGATGAGAGGAAGAAAAATAAGGAGGAAGCACAGACAGATCTTAAAGTATTTTCACTGTTACTGCTGATCACCAAAATTAAAGATTTATACTGTTTGATAGGGTTACTCTAGCTTTTGCAGCAACTGTGCATGTGTACATATATCTATATACATACTTATACAGATATAGATTTTTTTCTTTATACAGCTCAGTTTATTTCAAGAATTTTTCATCAGAAAAACCACTTTTTAAACTAATTGGAGTCTGTGGAGAGGAAACCTCATTTTTTGGTTCAAATGAATTTTCTGAAAATGTCATTTGATTCGGGAAATATGACTGATCTGCCCGATTTTCTTGATAAGAAATGAAAATGAGCCGTTGTCCTTCAGGATATCATAGACTTTGAAATGGGGGATTTTATGGTTAATGCCATCAGATAGAAAGTGTCCTACTTTGAAAGGAGAAGTCCCATCAGCCCCCAGGGAAAGGCTGAAGCCTGAATTTCGTCTCTAAATCTGCAGCTGCAATTTGAGCTGGCACAGAGGCAGTGGACAGATTTTTATTTTTTTTTCCAAGCAATAATTACAAAGTAAATGAAAATAAAATATTACAGTAATTAATAAAAAGTTAATGTTTTTTCAAACTTCAGATTTTAAATTCATGTTTTTTTCATCTCAGTGATGTGGGTCAGTGCTGAACACGGAATCTAAAATTAACACAAAAATATTAAAATATCTTTGGTTTTAATTAACTCACATGCTCATATAGAGTAAACCTATTTCTGGAGATGGCTGACTTCTTAGCACACAGGATCTCATGGATGACAGCGTACAGTGTTACCTCTGTTTTTTGTGTGGGAAAACAGAGAAAGGCAAGAAGAGTGACTTTCCCAAGGCCAGAAATGGAATTAGAGAGACCAGAAAGTCCCTTAAAGTCCTTGCTGGAGGGCTGGCACCATTATATAATCTTCTTCGTTACAGCATATATGCAAATAGAAATAGAATCATATGGATGCAAATATGAGATCAGGAATAAGAGAAAAGGCAAAGAGAAAGACTTCTAATTCTAGCCCATCTGGACTCCCACCCATGCCACAAACATATAAGCCTCGGGTACTCAGCTTTCTGTCCACTAAATTTATAGTCAAACTCCTGTGGACTTTTATAGAAGGAGGTCTTTACAGAACAACAGCTATTTTATGGTGTGTTATAACCATAAAAAAGGTCAGATGCTACCGGAAGTTTTCCTCACTTGAGGATGCCAAAAAAAAAAAACCAAAAAAAAAAACAAAACAAAACAAAACAAAAAAACACCAACATAAGGAAAGAAAACCAAGGAAAACTCAGGTGTTCATATTTTACAGTCAAGAAATCTTTAAGGAGCAGACAGAAAACATGCCTCAGTTCGATAGGGGTTTATTTTAGCAATGCAGCATCTCATTAGTTGCTGGAAAAATTACCAGTTCCTTTACCGACAGTACTAAACTGGTTTCTCTGTATACAAATTCACTTCTCAATTAGTTGCTGGACAGACTGTTTCTTAAATGAACAGAATGGAAGCAGGAAGATGATGTACTACTCTAACCTTTTCCCTGTTAAATGGAAACAAATGGGCCTTTCTGTGATGCATCACTGATTATTCTCAATGCCTCTTTGTATTTCAAAATAATGTCATGTTACAACTTTGCTGGAGCTCTTGCAAGAGACAAATGTAACAAATGCTAAGAACATTTTACTTCCCCTAAAACTACACAGTACATACTTCACGTTTTGCACCTTCTTGTTAGCCATGGCTCCCTTACAGTGAGTAGAGATATAGAAAGATAAGACAGGGCTGAACAGTAGTCAATAGGAAGAAAAATCCTAGGACGACTGTTTACAGTAGTAAACGTACAGATGTCTGATTCCAAACCATTATTCTGCCCTACCTAAGGTCCCTGTTAGGGCCGGTCTTCTGGAAACTGTCATTCAAGGGAATTATGCCAGGGGCTGCTTTTTGTGACCACCCTGAGATATTGGATACAAAAAATTTGGTAGC
Source organism: Anas acuta (assembly GCF_963932015.1). Lineage (NCBI taxonomy): Eukaryota > Metazoa > Chordata > Aves > Anseriformes > Anatidae > Anas > Anas acuta. The sequence continues at coordinate 138,402,088 of NC_088979.1, forward strand.
ATCTCGCATGAGCAGTGTTTTAATTATACTGTATGTGTAATCCTGGTTCTGTGTTCTTTTCCCCTACTAGTCTTCAGTGCGTATGACAATTCTAGATAGTGTGAAAAAATCCTACATGAAAGAAAAATATTTCAGTATTTCTCAGTCAGGATGAAATCATATTGCAGTACATAACTCTGAAACTCAGGCATAAGTATTACAGCTGAAAAAGAGTTATTATGTCATCAGGATTGTTCCCCACAGTATATTCCTCAGTTCTAAAACTAGTCTAGTTTTAATTGACACAGGCAATGGGCTTTCCATCATGTTCCTTGGGAGACTGTTCCACTGCCTGAACTCAGTATTAAGAAATATTTCCTGATGCTCACCCAAAATTTCTGTTGCTTAATTTTGCATTACACCAACAATGTACTGCTACTTATACTACATTCTACAAGGTGAGACACAAGCTACCACTAGTTTTCCCAACAAGACATTTCTGTTTACGTGCACTGAATGCATGCTTTCTATTGGGTGGATATATGTATTTGATATACAGTATTCTCTGAGCACAACATATATTTGTTTTGTACAGCAACTGCTGAATAAAGAGTAGGCCAAAAAGAATTACAATGGTGGAGACTGTTGTACGAATAGTTAGAAGAGCAGAAGAGCAGAAGAACACGTAACTCAGACCCAGATTGCACCCTCAAGAAATCATGTTGATTCCCAACAGGTAAACACCTTGACAAATCCTTACTAGTTTGATGAAAGCAGTTTGCAAAAATATCATAAGAGAACAGAGTGGATAATGCAGCAGATAGATCAATATGTTTCCCTACACTTTTACAGGACTGTTTCACTAGAGATAGTATAATATTCTACTGCACATAGTATCAATTAGATTAAAATATATATAAGAATCTTAGAAAAAATATAGATACCTAGGAAATGTCATAAATAACACAACCATAACACAGGGTTCCTTCTGGTGTTTGTTGTTGTTGTTGTTGTTGTTTTGTTGTTGTTGTTGGTGGTGGTGTTTTTTTTTGTCTTCAAAGTGCTGTACAAACACTAAATCAGTAACCAGTTTACTTTTACAGATCCCTGTTGAGCAGGTAAATATTATTCCCAGATGCAAACACATGGGCTCATCCTGAGAAGTACTGAGTAGATTGCACCCCAAGACTTGAGAGAGGGCTGAAACAACGTGCTTTCCTTTTTAAGGCCACAGTATGACAACAGGGTGCATTCAGCTTTAGGTCTTCTCTGTAGCTGGTCAAAAACTCTGAGACCACACAACATAGAACACTTACCTTGTATAAGCATCACATTAAATGGGATGAAAATGTTCAAAAGGTTTAATTCTGTGGTGATGGCCTTTATGCCAGACTATGTATCATCTGCTCTCACCCCTGGTGAGAACATGCTGGCCTAGGTATCATCTGTCCTCTGACACAAAGACAACATAAACACTATATAAAATCTTGAAGCCAACATAAACCCTTGATAAGCTGTTCCATTCTGCTGATACCTTATAAACAGCATGGATCAAATCTGTCCTGTAAGTACAAGATCTTTCAGTAGGTCACAAAGTGACTATTAATGAACATGAAACCTAAACTTTATCATCACAGTCCAAAAGAAAATTGGACAACCAAAACAATGTGTTAAGGGCACTCAGAGCTGTGACCACAGCTGTGGCCCATGGTGATCCAGCTGTTTGGTGACAGCGGAATTTGGTGCACAAGATTCAATACAGCACAGCTTGTCTCCATTTAAGAATGAAAACATGTTAAGAGTAGAAAAATTGTCATGGTTACTACTAAAAAAATGGCAAGTTCCCTATAAACACTATTTGCTGTTTCAGAGTAGCTGGTGTCTGACTACCATTCCTCTTCAACTAACTGCTGTATTAACAGTTGGTTGAGTTCAAAGAGTCAGGGAGCATATGGACAACACCCATCCTACTACTCCTGTGTTCTGCATTTTACTATACAAGGCATACGTTACTGTCAGCAGCAAGACATTTTTGCTGATGTGCACTGGGCAGAGGCTGAAGAGAAGGAGCAGAAGCCAGAGAACAAGCAGCAGAAATTGAGTTTGCTTTAAAAAAATAAATGAATAAAAAAGAGTTAATTGTCATTGTTCTTTGCATAGCTGTAGGTAAGGACATAACTGCTACTTTTAAGCTATTTACCCAAGTTGCATTTAGTTGCTTCAAATTATGATATTTTTTAGTGGCTGAGTAGCTGCTCAATTACTTGTCAAGTGACACACGAGTACTAGTAAGGCTGAAAATACATGTATTTCTACCTCCTTTATTTTCAACTCCATTAATGATTTTGTCTTTATATCCTAGATCAGTGAAAAGCTAATTAGAAGATGGTACAAATAGAGCTATGCATTAGGTAGACACTATTCGTACTGAACTTCAGTGCTTCATACAGAGAGTGAATACATTCCTGAAAACTGTGCATTAATTTTAAAGGGCTTTTAGATCTTTTCAATAAGAACATACAGAAACCCGGGTTTATTTTGTAGAATATACCTCTGGACACTGAGTCTCCAAATCACAAAGTTCCAGAGTAACATACCAACTCATGGTCACAGTTGCCAGTAAAACAGTGATCCACACCAGCATTTTATCAAGGTAATTAAACTTTTACAGGGTATAGCATTCTCAGTAATAAAAAGCAGAAGGAAATATACAAAGCTCAACATAAATCCAAATGTGAGGGAATTAATTTTGCCACTTATTTAAAAACTAAAATGTCACAGCAGATGTCTAAATTGTTGCTATCAACTATTGCAAAAGGAAAATGTCTAAAATGTCTCTGTGCAGTCAAAATCTAAAAACGACATCTAGACCACCTATCTTTGCATTGTACATGACCAAACCCCAAAGTGCCTAGGAAGAAGAATTCACAAAAACCACTTCCACTCTGTCCCTCCTCCAAGTGAGTGACACAGTAACACTACTTGGTTTCACAGGTAATTTTCTCATTTACAAGATGTTTACTCAGACCTCTTCAGCTACTACGTCTGAAAAAACTCTGCATCATGACTGAAAATTCAACACCCTGACAATAATGCACAGAGAGGTAGATGAGACTGAATGAGTGAAGTGTGGAGCCCAGACTAAATGACAACCTCTGGAAAATCTCCTCCTTACTGGACCTGTTAAATCTGCTGTTAGCAACAGCTTCAGGAAGGATAAGGCACCTTAGCACATGTCCCTGTCAGGATCAATAGAGCAAGGGATTGAATACTCCCTTTTGGATGCCTGGAGCAACCTGTGACCAAAACAGGGGAAAATATGAGAGAAAGAATGCATTTAACTTATCTTATAAAGAACATATTTTCAAAAATCTAATCTTCTAAGGATCTGAGTAGCTTCGGGGTTTTGTTTATATTTTTCATTTAGGAGTCTCCCTTGGGTCTTTTTTTTTTTTTTGCCAGAAGCACAGTGGGCAAAATCAGGATCTTTGGCTTCCCCAACGTGCTCAAGAACTCTATGGATAATTTAAGCTTTTCTACTGCAGTAAAACAGAAAGTTCATAAAAATAAATAGAGTAATACTTTGCACTCATTCCACAGGAGGCTTGTGCTTCACAAAAACTATTCAGTGAAACATCTTTTAGAAGTAAGTATTGTTTTCCCATTTCAGAGATATGAAATGGAGATGAAGGATATGTCAAGACCACCTGAGTCACTGAGGACCATTCTGCAAAGTAATGCTTTTTTACTTTTTCTCATAAAGTCATGATTACTTCACCTTTATGTGATGTGTTGCCTTTACCTTAGAAAGCTTAAAAAAGTAATGACTAAATGGACTAATGGACTAATATGGATATAAGTGTGTACGTGCTTTGAGCAATACTTCTGCTGATGCCATTCCTTACTGTTATTCTCACCTCCCAGTGCTGCATACAATATCCACAGCCAAAAAATAACATATGCCTCACCCTCAGCCATTACAATAGAAATTACTAATGAAGATGTACCAGAACTAAGATGGACTTTGAACTAGAGCAGCAAAGTTTCCATTCAGCTAACTGTTACCAGCCAGAGATATTTTACTTCTGTGCAACAAAAGCTCCTCTAGGCTCAAGTGACTTCTGAAAATGGATAATACATGCTTCTAAAAAGTGCATCCAGTGTGTCTTTTTTTTGCTGTCATTCTCTGAAACCCTGATCAAGTATATAATGCAAATCTTTCAAAATCCCAATCCCTCATTTAATCAGAAGTAGTATCAATAGAAAGCCTCAGATATCAACATAATCTCAGAAACTGTTGCATCAGTAGCAGAAACAGGGCATGTCAACGTTTCTTTATCTGTCAGCTGTGAAGAGCTATCTGGCCATGTGTCTCTTGTTTTCTCTTCCTCCAGACACTTAATTCCATGAATAGGTAGGGAAAAAAAAAAAAAAAAAAAAAAAAGTGTATATATATATGTATATATATACACACACATATATAAATATATATATAATGTATAAAATACTTTTTTTTTTTTTTGATTACTTGTCCATATGAGCAGTTGCTGTAGTCAGAGAATACCTTCCTTATAGGAGCTATTGGGGAAGAGGATGTTCTATATGACCTCAAAGGAAGATCTAGAAGGAAGGATATTCTTTCAAGAAAGATTCAATATGCAGTCAAAACAATGCCAATAACAAAGAATAGAACAATTCTTCCCTTTCACTTCCACATTTATTTATCCTTCCTCTATTTCTGCAAAAGGCAGAAGTATAAAGGATGTAAAAGAGAAAAAGGCTCAAAAGAAATTCAGAATGTGTCAATAATCAGCTTGGTTTACTTTGTTTAATTGGGACTTTCTTCATCATGATGGCCACTTTATGGGGATCTTTCCCATGAAGTTAATTTAGCCTGAATAATGGATACCTTAGCCTATTAGACTAATTTTCACTACCAGAGACACAGTGATATGTAACTTAAATGCCATCTAACCTTGTTTCAAACAAGTTTAAAATCTAAACCAGGAGACTTTAATCTAGTAGTTTAATCAAAGTTATCACACATTCAGGAGCAAAAGATGTGAGCTGAATATTCTTTGTTTTAGACAGAGAGAACTATCCCAGATTTACTCTAGGTGCATAATTAACACATAATACAGTTTTTCAACACAAAATTCAACTCACCTCAATTTAAATACCCAGAAGTTAGACATCTAAAGGTACATGCCTACTATCTTAATGTCAATGGAAACAGGCAACTAAAGAAACCAAATTTATTACATCATTAGCCAAGTGAGGAAATTAGAAACAGGGTAGATTAACCTCACTGGAGGTGCCTCTATATTCATTATAAGTGGAATCTAGAGATGTTTCTTAAGCTAGATGATCCCTTAAAACACAGTTAAAATTAGGAAGATGGAATCTTTTTCTCAGAATTGCCAATACCTGATTCTTTTTAGGAAGGTAAAAAACACAAGGAGAAGATGGAGTAAAATGCCTGAGTTCCATAACTCCTGTTCATTTATCTTCCGCTTTCCTATTTTTATTCAGTACAGGAGTTGACACAGTCTAGAGTCCATTTTGTTTTAAATAATTGTGTCTCTTGATAAGCTTATCTGATTTTAATGGTGAACCTTTAACCCATTTCTCTCACTGATTCCTACTGCTGCTCTGACAAACTCATTTTCCACTTCTTGATCTCCATGGCCATTTTCTGTTAAAACTAAATCTTTACTTATCCTTTCCAGCATCCTCTCCAAGTTCTTCCTCCTCCTCTTGACTATTCTTCCACCACTTTCTGAATGACACTATTTTTTCACTATCCACTACAAAAATAAATACATAAATAAATAAATAAATAAAGTATATATATATATCCTGAATGCTATCCAATTCTACATTCATGTGTGAACTAATAAGTTCTTTATTTAAATATATTGTCCTGTCAATGTCTTGCTGAAATCTCAAAAGCTGAATTTGATGAAAACAATCCAGAAACACAAGGGTCAGTGGAAACAAAATTCTATACACCATTATGCTTTATTAAAGAAGGTTCCACTGTATGATTTTTATCATGAGAAAGGGTAAAAAACATGTCAAATTATTAGAGGAAAACCCTTTTTAAAATTCAAAAGGTTAGGAAGATGAATGACAGTTAAATGCCTATTACCTTAAAATGCCTTTAGGTAGCCTCAAAAATCTCTTTCTTACCTCCTAAGCAATGCAGTTTGATGTCAGTCCTAAAGCAGCATCTTCAAGCAAAATAAATAAAACAAAATACAATAATTTCAGAACTACTTTTACTTTACTACATTTTTATTCTAGCTAACAGTCACAAAAAGCATACAACAGCAGGTTGTACCATGTTGGAAAAAAGCATAATGTAAACCTCCAAAGTAAGGTAGCCTCCACTAATTGCAACAATCCACTTGTCCTGAGATCAGCAGTGGCATGACTGGGATCTAGATAGCTCAGAGTCTCAGCCCATGCAAAGTCGAGATCACAGAATGTTATTTCTATTAAGGACTTTTCTCTTTCACTCAATCATCTTCCTGTTCCCAAGGTCTGGTGCCATCAGTAACAACTGCTTGCTGATCAGACCGTACCCAACACCTTTCAGTGTGTTCAGCTGTGTTGGTCTTTAAAGATTATCCAGAATTTGGATTTGTTCTCATTTAACCTGGCAGGCAATTAAGCACCACCAAAATGGTAGAGAAAATCAGAAACAATGTAAAACTCACAGGCTGAGATAAAGACAGTATACAGAAAAGGAAGAGGAATCATTAATAATAATCATAATATACAAAGAAAAGGGTGCATAATGGAATTGCTAACCTCCTGCCCCCACCCACCCCCAGCCAACTTTCCCCAGTTTTATGTTCTGCATGACACTGTATGGTATGGGATATCCCTTTGGCCAGTTTTGGTCAGCTGTCCTGGCTGTGTTTCTGTTGCATACCCGGTTTAAAAAGAAAAAATAAAAATTAAAAAAAAAAAAAAAAAAGAAAGGAAAAATAACATAAAGTATTAAGAGAACAAGTGATGCACAGTACAATTGCTCATCGCCAGCCGAATGATGTCCAGCCAGTCCCCAGGAAACAGTGGCAAGGGCCAACTCCACCAGTTTTATTGAAGAGAATGAGTCTGTATGGTGTGGCCAGTTTGAGTCTTGGTTGCGTCCCCTCCCAGCTTTTTGTGTAACCCCAGCTACGCCATATTCCCTGTGATGCAGAGTACATGAACACAGCTATTTCCTCATTTATTTGTAATCGCTGTGAAGTTTGTACACACACAAAATGATACCAGCTGAAAACTTCAGCTCAGTGAATATTTTTAGCTGTGTAAAGCCATTATAGAATGGCTTTATACACATTATAGAATGTCAAGGTGAAATACCAGGTACAAAAACTCCACTAATTACAATTTTGAGACTGAGTTTACACAACACACTAAAACAGAATACATTTATGTTTAAGGTTTACCCACATAACCAACTACCAAATGAACACATTTACTCCACAAGGATACCCACTTAAACAACTGAAGCTTTATCTTCCATTTATCTACTATTACACCTCTGCAAGTCTCTTCTTCCATCACCTTTATTATGGTAGGCCTCCTAAAATTCAGGCCAATAAGAATTATAATATCTATAGCTGTTGATTACGATTTGGACTAGGAATCCATGCATTTTAATCCATGTCTCATTCAAAAGGGAATATTGTATTCTCAGTCTTTCGGGGAAAATTGGAGGGATCTAGGTTCATTTTGTGTAAACCATACATTCGGTTTTTCCAGATTTTGGCAATTCCACTAGCATTTGTGAAAGGTATTGAATGGTTAGTCCTAGCATATGCATTGCTATATTCTGTGAAATATTTTGTCACATGCTTTGTTATCTACAGAATAATCCTATTATCGTAATAATTCACAAAAGATCAATGTCATATTCACTCTTCTAAGCTTAGTCTCCTACACATGTTATAATAAAGGGTGGGATACATTTGTAGTGCTATGAGCTGAACACGTGCTTCTGCCCATTGTCCACCACAGGAAATTGCTTATGCACCTCCAAGATAAATATATACTTTCTGGATGTATAAAGTTAAGTAAAATAAAGCTTATCATAAGTGCTGCTCTGTTGATGGTGAATCTGTAAGAGAGAGCATCCTATTGAAGCTAAAATAAAATTAGTTACCTATCTCACATGTGCCAAACAAGTCAGGTCTGAACAAGCTATGTGAATATTTCCTCTGTAAGTCTGATGAGTTTTACAGATGTATAGCAAGCAGTTGTTAGAAGTCAGGGGATATATTTTCTGTTCCTGGCTTGGCAACTCTGCAACTGCTCTGTGACTTTAAGAAAGTCACTTAATTCTCCCTATGCCTCTGCTCCATCTTCCACATTTTGTTTCCCTACCACAAAGGTTGAAGAAGGCTATTCTTCAGTCAGCAATTTGGAAGCTTTGCTTCTAATGTGAATTATGTAGCAGCCAAAACATATATTTTGTGCTAAAGAATATTATGAAAGCCTCAACCCTTCAATCACTACAGCTTGCATATATGTTTCTTTCCAGCCTTCATATCCATTATTTCAAAACATATGTTGTCTCAGGTCAGACTACAGTTACAGAGGACAGCCACTGGACTAACAGTTTTTGTAGATGCACTGGTTTCTGCAGTGCCACAGTTGAGGATAACACTGAGCAATACTGATAATATTCAAACTAGTTAGTTGCACCCATGTAAAGAACCTGAGAACCTGGCTGTTAAAAAGAGAATACTACTTTGCCTTCAGCTTGTTAAGGATGATATTTTTCCTTTTTTTTTTCTTTCTTTTTTTTTTTTTTTTTCTGGGATACATTCACAGCATCATGTTTCATTGTTATCAATATAATATTGTATGCAGTGTGAAATTTAGAATGACAGGAGAATGGTTTGTATTGAGAAAATGATAGCCAAAATGTGCTGCAGAGTCTATGTGTTTTTCTCATAGATACATCTCTTTATAAGTGCCTAGAATATCTTTTTTAGCCTTTTCTTTAAGAGTTTTGATTTTTTAATGTAACTGGTTATTTTTTGACAAACAATGAGACTGTCATTTAGAAGAAATATTGAAGGGGGAGGGGGAGGGAGGGGAGGGAAGGAAAACATCCAACCAATATTAGCTCCGAAGTGCTGGGTAATTGTAAAGGGCCCTGGGCAAAAACAAAACATAGATGTGCAGTAGTCATAGCACATCTTGTCTTAACTTGTCTTTGTTAGTGTAAGTGAAAAGGTTAATGCTGTTCAATTCCGTCAACACAGAATGAGGCACTGCGGCACCTTTGAAATCTGAACTTACCCACAGTGCAACTGATGTGATTCCTGAGAGAATCACATTATTCATAAGTCAGTTTAGTAGTATGAATGCCAATTAACCATGTGCTGGTATATTATATATAATAACAATAAAAAAATAAATAAAATAAAAACAACAACAGATTGCTTTTAGTATGCTTATCACAGGGTAAAGCTTTGCTGCTGTCTACCAGCAACATATGGTTAGGTCTCAGCCACCTACTAGCCATAAGGGCTTAATCCTACTAGCCAAGACAGATACCAGGGATGGATCCCTGCAAGAGTCTCAAATAGCATGCTTAGCAGTTCTGAGGAATAAAGCTGCCTTTAAAGAAAAATAATTGATAATGACTTAAATTCAATGCCAATTAAAAATGTCAGAGGCTGCATCTTGACTGTCTTGCACTTTGTATAGTCAGTTAAATTCAGAACAGTGTGCACAAGAAAGCTGCCAAAGTGTCCATGTCCGACACGTACCTGGCAAAAATATATGTGGAGACAAGTGTAGGTCAGGGAAGAAGCAGATACTTAGTTTTTAGGGCCACATTCTTCACCAAGAAAAGTGTTATCTAGCTCACCTTACTCTGTGGTATTACCTAAACTGTAAATCAAAAGCCTTGTAATTTTGTAATAGCCTTGTAATAGAAAAGTGTAATATTTTCTTATGAAGCTCTGACTATCCTTTTTTTTTTTTTTTTTTTTTTTTTAACCAAATGCTTCAAGATCACTCTATTCTTTGGTGCCAGAGTAATTCCTTATAACATAGATGCATTCATCTCAGAAAATATTTAGAAAAAAGGGTTGCAATCTTTCATCTGTACACCTTGCCCTATTAATAGGAACAGACTAGTGGAGTTTATTATTTAGAGAGTAATCAGTAAGTATGGCCAACTTAGAACTCCCAGCATACCAGACCATTATAGTGCAGCCACTGGAAAACTCTGTATTCAAATAATATTATTAATTTTTACCAATTTAAGACTCCGATGTTCAAGCCCTACACACAGATATTTCCATAGATCTTCTATTAACTTCTCCAGATCCGATCCCAAAAAACTGTCCTTGTGTGAGTAACATGAACAAGAGGTCAACATGAAAATATACCCCTGTATCACTGCTGCTAACTCCAGAGCTGGAAGTGTGGCCACAGCCACAGGCATACCTAGCTTGCATAGAGTGATTATGACTCTGAATCTGCATAATGCTTCTGGCTCCATTCCCAAAACTACCCTCTGTGCTAACTCATGCAGGGCTGGCAGAGGATTACTCCATGAGGCACAGACAATACAGAGGGCTCTTGTTCTTCTGCTCCTATGGTGATGCCTCCCTTAATATATCGTGAAGTCATGCAGACTCCAGACTGATTTTTTCTACCACTATCTACAACTAGAAATGTGTTATTCTTGTCATCCTTACTCTGAGCTTGATTTCTGAGTATTTCAGTTTTCTACATCTGAAAACATAAATATGCCAAGAAGCAGATCCAAAGCTGCAGGTATCTTTCCTATTTTGCTAAGGATTAAAAGGGATTAAAGATTCTGTTGTAGTACAGTACATCTATTCTACCTCCATCAATCCCCAAAATATGACCCAATATTTCAAGAACATCACACATTTTGAGATGACCAGCTTTAGAACTGAATGTCTGATTTCCAGAAAGAAATTCAAGTAATGGAATCCCATTAAATTTATTCAGGCCAAAATATATCTTACATTGAGCACTTACAACAAGAAAACAAAATAACACTACACCCCACCCACACACCTAAAAACTCCAGGAAGTGAACGCTTTCCAAAATCTATTTATTTTAATCCTACCTTTGATTATATTTCACCTGCAGTTTATTTCATAGCCCATTATTATTAGAAAAAACTATGAGCCACAATCACATTATTTTGATCAAAATCAAAGTTCCACAATGTTCCTCAATGTCTCTCAGCAAACAAAAGGTGGACCAAGTCTCCTCCACAGCAATACTCCAATCTTCTTTATTTTGGTGCTCTCAATTCAGCCTTCCCTGGCCAGAGTAGGCCATTCTTTTGATATGGTTGGAACCCATTCCTGCAAAGTTACCTGAATTGCTTTTAGGACTAGTAAATGTTCCCTTATTCTATGGCAGAAAAGTGGATAGATCTGTTTGGGAAGGACATGTCATATCTATATTACCTATGAGCCAAATACTTGTGTTCATTTCTACAGTTAGTCAGAAAAAAGTGTGATTAACATTCATGAACACAACTGTACATATATGGATGTGTGGCCTAGCCTATTCTTATGTCCAAGTCTATAATTTTTACATATAATAATAAATGAGATTATTATGTAATGACAGAAAGAAAATTGTATTTACATTCAATGCCAAAATAAGAATCGAAGCAAACGATGAAGCATCTGCAAACAGGAACACATTAGAAGCACCATCCAGACTTCCACCTTCTTTACTCAAAGAAAAGACCTGTCCTTCTGTTTGGTATTGACATCTTTCTATAACAGCTTTAATTTCTCTTGTTACTTAATACATGTCAGAGCACTTGACTACACTCACAATCTCTATTAATCAAAGTCTAGGTAGTTGCCACAGACTGAGCAGAAGTATAATCCTTAAGACTCAGTCCCCCCTCAAAAGGAAAAAAAAATTGTGGTAGTTTGCCTGACAACAGGGTAAACAGATTATTGTGTTATTGCTGGCTGATTGCCGGAGTTATTTTGGAGCTCCATAATTCGTTTAAAGAGATTTTTGACATTTATGAAATGACTTCTATAATCAACTGACAGTGCAATATCCTATAATTGTTCAATTAAAAATGACTACTAGTGCATTCATTTATTAGTAGAATCAGATAATTGTCTTGCCACTAAAGAGTACTTCACACTTTGCGCATCAAATGAAAATGTTTGAGTATAAATCTGTGGCACAGCAGCCAAAGTCCTGGGGATTTTTCAAGTGAAGGTGTAATTATTACAGGCCTCTGAAGTAAATACAGTTTCATGTGATAATCTTTAAATGGATTGCATGTGTCTTACAAGACACACTTCTGCATAAACTGCCACATCTGGTGAGATGGACATGAACAGGTTTTCTGTGGCAGGTGAAACTCATGTCAGTTAAAATATGGTCAGCATAAAAATTGGCACCTAAATTACAGAGCTTCCCTTCCTTCCCTCCACTCCCCAGCTCTTTTCTTGGGAAAACACCACGCTACTAAAGGCAGGTGGCAGAGGATGGGTGTGCAGGTAAATCAGTTTTGCATGGGAAATTTGGCTGGAATAACAATGCATAAACTACAGCCTCTCTCACAGATGCATATACACTCACCCTGTGCACCTGGGAGATATTAATATCTCCATGAAATGTTTGGTGCTCTTTAGATACATTTGAAGTCCACTTGAGGTCACTCAGCACCTTGAAACAATTTCAGAATAGAGGCTCTCTCTTTAAAATTGAACATTTTAACTTTCATTATCCAAACCATCTGCTAAGCAAAATCACAGATCAATTTTTCATTAAATAATACAAAATCTTTGTATAGCAAGTAGGGAGAGATCATATGGAAAACTGAGTAAGCAGATCACTGAAAGGCAAGCACCAGCAGCAGCCCCTTCACAGATATAATGATTTTTATTTTTTATTTTTAATTCTCTCTCTGTTTCTAAGGACAACCTTCCAGAATTCTTGGCTAAAACTCACAATTTATATTCAGATAATAATAATTAAAGAAATCCAGTGCATAGTCACCAGATGGAAGATAATACTTAATTTGTGGCTGCTACAGTATACTATTTAGTAATGTCATTTCAGACTCTCAGCTGAGCTTAAGCCCTGCTCCCTCCTTTTCTCCCTCCCCCACCGCACACCAGTTTGATCACAGAACATAATGCTTCTTCACCTCACACTTGAGCTTTTCTATGTTGCCTTTCATCCAATGATCTTCAAATACTTTAATGAACCAATAATTAGCGAGTTATTTCTTATACTGTGACTCAGCCAAGTGTTACTTTTTCCCCGTGTTTCACAGGGGGAAAGCTGTAAAGCGGGGGAATTATTGCCAGATTTTTTTTTTTGCCAGCAGTCCCAGGATGAGGGGGAGGGTAACTGGCTCCTGTCTGGGAGGGTAACTGGCTCCTGTCTGGAGAGTGTAAACGAGGGAGCATCTGGAGAACACCTCGTTTTACAGTGCGATGCCAATTAAAACCAAGCAGTAGATGTAGTTGCGTGGCAGCGAGCAGAAGCCAGCTCTAGCCAGGCCCCCCCTCCATCAGCATGAGCTTCATGAGCCTGGTGGTGCTCCCCAGCCACCCAGGAGCCCTGTGGCAGAGCCCACGCCAGATCTGGTTCTCTCCCCCTCTGCTGTAATCACGAGCCCACCCTTCTTCCTACTTAGGGAGGGGAAAAAATTAAAAATCAATGTGTCCTCATATCAGATCATCTTCAGTACAAAGCTTTGCAAATGACCCATCAAGGATACACTGCTTCATAGACTGCATTTTCGTTCTTTTTATTCCCTTACCTCCCAGTTTTGCTATTATTTGCTGTTGTTTTAAAACCATTTTATTTAGTGCTGTATGGATTTTAGAAAGACTTTTGATAAAGACCGTCCTGGCAGCTTGATGATAAATATTATTTTCTTAACCTGCCCAGCTTTGTCAGCCACCTGCAACAGCAGCCTGCCATGCGTTGGAAGCAGCTCATTAACTTTCCCACCGCTTCCCAGGAGTTTTCCTTGTTTTCTTTCACCTTGGGTGTGTGCTGCCTTCTCTGCGAACAGTTAACTACGTGAGCAGGCCGAGTGGGCTTTGGCACCACAAGCATAGCACGCTTCAGGCAGCCTCCCTGCTAGGGCTCAAAATCTCTCTTAAACACATTAAGCAGCCCATTTTGGATTGATAGTGCAGTAATTATTCTGCTTCACCCTAAAAACCATCCTGGGGTAATTGGCGCAGAGGAAAATTACCCAGAGTCCTCTGCCACCTGGTAGTTAAGGAACGAATCCAGGGAAAGATAAGTGAAGCAGGGAAAAAATCGGCACTTATTTGATTTTAATCTCACCACTTTGCAAGCATTTAAATTGCCTTAATCAGGTGGCTGGCTCCCAGCCTAGCTGGTAATCTGTTATCAAATTTGAAACTAGATTTTTTAAAATGTCAGTGTAGGCTGAGAATTGAAGTCTATTAACAGTTATGAGCCTCCCTCCTAAACTTCCATAATCTATGTATTAATGATCCCTTTTACAAAGCTGTCAAATATTACTTTATTATAACTATATATTAGTAATGTCAGTGTAAAAGCAGAATTTAATTATTTATTTTTAAAGATGGAAAAAAATCATACACATACACAATGCTAACATTCTTAACACTGAAACCCGATTTTTCCGAGGCAATAACTTGAGTGTATGGAATAACCTTGATAAATGTAATTGAATTTTTCTCTGATAAGATTAACTAGTGGTAATTGTGAATGGGGAAGGTCTGACCCACTACAAATGAGATGTATGACGAGCTGAAAATAATCAATTTTTTTTCTCTCTCTCTCTTTTCCCCTCTGCACTCCCCCCCCAACTCTGATTTAAAGAAAAGAAAAAAAAAAAAAAAAAAAAAAAAAAAAAAAAGAAACCTGAAATAGTAATTCTGAGCCTGGCAGGATGAAGCATTTATGTCTGAAATGTTTTTGTATGTGCTGATTATCTGCTATCTTCTCAGTGTGCCTAATTGTGCTGAGCTCAGTTTAAAATGAGATCAACACATTTAAACCCCAGAAGGCTTAATTAAGGGAGGGACTTAATGCTTTGCAAAAAGGGGAATTTACGTCTTTTGACAAATGTAGTATAAATTTTACCTACAACTTCCCTGACTAGAGTGCTCCAAAATTTTGTAGCTCATTGAATTGCTTTTAAAAACAAACAGGAAAAAAAAAAAACAAAAAAAAAAAAAAAAAAACAAAAAAAAACACACTTTAAAACTCATAATTGCTGGTAGCATTTGAGAGCTGTGATTTTTCCTTGCTTACTAGTTCTTGCTGTTTGTTTCCACATGCTCTTGTGCAAGCTGTCCTGATCAAGCAAGCATGTAATATAGAAAACAGACTTGATAACTCCAGTATTTCCAGTATTTAAACTCTTTCAAAGCACACAGAAGCTATGTCCTTCTCAGAGTTGCAGATGCCTCTCTGCTGTTGCATGGAAAAAACACACGCGCAAACACAGACAAAGCATTCCCTTACCTTACATTTGTTTCCAAATGTAGTAGACAAACTATTGTAGCAGAAATTAAAAAGGGCCTATGGGGGGAATTAATTCTTTTCAGTTATGTGATAAAAGTCAATCAAGTATTCTTTGAAAATAATACCACAGTTCATTTTTTTTCTTCCTCCCTCATTATCCTATGACTCTGACCATTGAACTTTAGTGCTGTAGATCAGGCTAAAACACCACTGACAACTGAGTATTCATATTCTTTTCATTGAAGCCTATGTAGGTTCTGTGAAAGACTCTTCAGAAACATAAAATCTACCGACAATGAAATTAATCACAAAGTACAAAAGAAAAGCAGCTGGCATCCAAGTACTGAATAATGCAAAATGTGCAGATTTAAATTACATGTCACCGTTAATGTATACAATATATCTATATCTACACACAGAGAGAGTTGTGCTATAATCTGTAAATAATTTTTCACTGTCTACAAAATAAGTATTTTAATTTAAAAATAGTATATGCTCAAATTGCATCAAAATTAAACACAAGATTAGTTCATCATGATTAATGTTATTGCTGTAAATACCAGAAGGAATTAAGCTCAATATGAAATGGTTGCAATTTAAAATTTGTCTAAAAAAAAATAAAAAAATCTCTTATATGGGTGTTTTATAAGTTGTAAATGAAACCAGTAAAAATCTGTCAATATCTCTATCTGCATATATACTAAGTCTTTAATTAGCCATCAGGATCAAATACAAAAAGGAAACAAAGTTTCCTTCATTTATGTGCTTATTATAACATAAATTATTTATAAAGGAACTACCTGGAAAAGTATAGGAGAAACCACCACTGAGGCCATTATTTTCATGCGACACAATGGGTAAATTATAGTTCTGGAGAATGGTATTACTTTTCCTTTATCCAAAAATAATAGTAGAATAAAATACAGAACCAGATTCCATAACTACTTGCCTTGAATTCTGAAGTTTGTTAGTTCTGAGCTGTACAGCCATACATCCTTGAGAGCAAACAAGAACCCAGTGTAGCTTATTCCTCAGCTTTTGACAACCTTTATTATTTCGTTTATCTGCTATTCATAGTGAGATGTAAACATCTTACTTCCCAGTGTGATCCTCATATCAACAGTGGGTCAGTTTAAAATATTGGGAATCAATACGTTATAAAACATTAGCCAGTACTAAAAAGACAGTGCGAGAGCAAATTCCTTGAATGTCAAATAAAAAATAAAAAAACATGGACAGTTAAAAAAAAAAAAAAGTCAAGATCATAAATAAAAGAGAAGGAATTAGAAACATATATTTCTAAAACAATGACTTGACAAGGAAGAAGTCCCTATATCAAGTAACTTACAGCAAAGATGATTATTAATTTCATGTAGACATAGAGAAAATAAGTAGTTTTAAATTAATCTTAATACAACAGAACTTGCGTAGTAACAAGGCTCATTACTATTACAGGAGTGGTGAGAACGGATAATACGGGTAGAGGAAACTTGGTTGAAATTCAGCTTGTTGTTCTGTTGTAATTTATTGGGCTAGACATTTCAGACTGACTGTGTACAGGCAGGGGACAGCATTCACATCTTAGACTAACAGTCATCCTGGACATCTTGTAACACAAGCTTGACGTAAATGAATCAGGCCTCCTGCTGTTCTTTCCCCCTTACAAGCCTCAGTTTAGTCAATGATAAGCCTATAAAAGCTGGTCAAAAAAATAAATAAATAAAAAATCCCCAATGAAACCATTTTCTAATGCAAACAAAACAAATTAATTGAAAATAAAACAACAGCAACAACAAAAAGGCAGGAAAGAGTTTGTAATTAATTTTTGTTTGTTTGCTTTTTGACTACAAGTTCAAACTAATCTTTTTAATATTTAGGTGAACAGATTCAGAGAGAAAAATATTGCTCGGATTTCATAAGTTTGATGCTTTGAGAATTTTGTCAAATGTGTTGATGTAACACAAGATATTTATTATTTTTACGTGAAACATTTATGTTTTACACTGTATGAAAATATTTTTCAATGAGCAATATGAATAGATCACAAGTCTAATATACTAATACTATAGTATTACTATTATGCTGTACCACTACTTACTTTATATACTACTTATTATAGTATAGTATTATACTACAGTATTACTATAGTATTATAAACATAATACTAAATTATGCAATTACAATTGTTAAAATTTCACATTTTTAATAATTTATTTCACAAGAAGACTTGATTTTTCTTTATTCCAAATCTGAAATACTTTTCTTTCTTATCAAATACAAATCTATTGGTGACCAATTATGCTTATGGATATACCTTATGTTTTACCTTATTCTCATATAATTGTTGAATTTCAAAACTTACAAGAGACTAAAAATGGATCTTGAAACTTTGAGATATTGGAGGATTTGCAGAAATTGAGGGTGAGGGAAGGAGAGCTAAGGAAAGGAGAGCTAAGGAAGAGGAAAAGAAAGAAGGATGAAAAAAGAGAAGCTGAAATCCAGATCTTCAGGTCAATTCTTCGTCTACCTTACAGAGTATAAAACAATTTTCTTCTAACCTTACCAACCACAAGCCCTGCTAGCTCCACAGATCAGCATTGTTCTAACAACATGTTGTATGAAAGTTATGTTCACATTTTGGTATTGCTCATTCTTCTCCCTTATTTCTCCATCTTCCTTGAAACAGTGGTCATTTGCACCACTTGGTTCAACACTAAATCTTTTGTTGTGACCTCTTATAACGTTTGAGTACATTTTGGTTTTATTTGGTTTGTGGAAGATTTCTGCTGTTCAGTTGAAGATGACTTTTTTAGTGCTATTTTGAAATGAGAAGCTTCATTTTTAGAGCAAAAGGTACATTCTTTCTGAAATGACAATGTGCTACACAGGAATTAAAATATTTTCAAATCTTTCTATTTCTTCCCCCAAATTTCACATTCGTCAGATTCTGTTCGACTTTACAAACAGATTTTCAGCATTCATTTTCCCCCTCTACAATGACATTCCTAGCCATTTTGACAAATATACAATTAATCACACATATACTGTGTGATGCTCTTGATATGCACACTGTAGTTTCATGGGAACACAGGGGTTAGGAATTTATCATTAGTCACTGCTCACAGTCTTTCTGAAGACCCTGATATGCACTCCCTGACAGGCAGAAAGAACCATAAAGGCAAGGGCAGGAGTAGGGGCTAATCCACTAATCTAGAAATATAGAGGCCCTACAGAGACAAACAGTAGTAGAACAGAAAGTGCAAATCATCCTCAACTGGAACTGACATCCTACACCTCCTTTCCCATTCATTTTGTTGAAAGGTTATGGAAAGCAGCAGATCATTAATTGTGATTGTGTCACATTGGGAGCCTTGTTTATTTGGGTTCCTTCTTCAGTTACTCACTGCAACACCTTTTCCTCTACTCAGATGACTTTTCACAGAGCCAAAACTCAGCCCATCAACCATGGTGAGTTCAGTCTACAAAGAAATTCACAGAAGGTAAGAGAGACCAAAACCTTTTTTTTTTTTTTTTTTTTCATGAGGCCAGGTGTTCAGCCATGTTTTTCATGGGTTCTTCCATGGTTTCAGGGTCACATGGCCTTTGTGTCCCCAGTCTTCAGATCATCATCCCCTACTTCTGACCCATGGAGAGATGAATTAACTCCTTCTGTTTTGTCCTATTCCTACCTGCTTTGCAGAATGGGAGATATGATTAGTCTGGGCTCTTGATTATTCTGTGCAACAAAATCAGCTGGAAGACATTTTTTTTTTTCCCCCAGCAAGCATAGGAGACCTGTTCATTTTGGTTTGATTCCTTCTCCCACCAGTTCCGGCAACTTTGGATTTGGGCCCTTTCCAGAGAATGAGAACAGGGAGTTGAAGGCAAGGAGTCTCTTTACAGTTTGTTGACTCAAACACTGTAATATCATTATAGTCCTATGTTTTTATAGCACGCTCACTGAGCATTGATGTCTCCTAAAGTTCTCCATCTCTTTTACAGCCACTCTTCATATGGCATCTTTCCTCCACAGAGGATTTAAACCTGATACCAACTGGCATTTAATCAAACACACAAAACAGGCTATATGTTCTGTTGTTTTTCCCCTCTAAAAGACAGTTTTAAATGATTTTATTTTATAAAATAAAAAAAAAAAAAAAAGAAGAAGAAAAAAAAAGAAGAAAAAAAAGAAAAAACACACACACACAAAATAAAAATAAATAAATAATAATAAAAAAAACAAACAAACAAAAAAAAACAACAAAAAAAAACCAACAACAACAAAAACACAGACTGGTGTTTATTGTTAAGTCCTTGAAATTTCACTGGCAGAGGTATGCTAGCCACTGTTTAAGATTCACTCTCTCTTCAGTATCAGTCCTGTTGAAGTTTGACCTGGAAAGTCACAGATTGCAAAGCAGCAGCTCCACCACTTGAAATAGGAAAGAATCTTTCTTGAGAGACAAAACGATAAAAAATTAGATCATCTTTCAGGTTTCCTGACACTAGAGGGCAAGCCCATTTTAAGTAACACTATATTTGATGAAGAATCTTAAAATACATTTCCTTAAGAGTGAATAAAATGTGTAAATTCCTTCACTGATATTTTCTCATGGATTCCTCTGGCCTCTGAGGTAGAATAATTCTGCTCAAATTGGTTAAACTAAAAGGGATGAGGTCATCAAACCATCAGTCATCAAACCCTAGACCACAAGTAGTACTCCTATTGACTATAGGGAAGGAGTTGATATTAATGTTGGATAACATCCAATCTTAAGGACATTTCCTGTATCTAAACAGATTGTTTTTATTATATTTTAATATTCTAGAATTCTGGTAACTGTTATAGTAAATTGATTCCCCAGTGGTCAGCAAGATGGATACAGAATAGAAAGAGACATGAACAAAGCTTGAGGAAATACTCTACCACAAATTAACACCTCATCTGACCATTTCTGCCCACTAATAAGAAACAAAAGGAAAGCAATGCTTAATTCATATCTTGTTGCTTTGTAGACTTCTCCATGCTGCCTTCCTCTTTACTGAAAATCAGACACTACAGCTCATTAAGCTAGGTTTTGAAAGATAATAAAGCTTTTAGACTCCTTCACTTCTCTGAGGTTAACAATTCTTTAATAGAAGAAAACAGTCTTGTGGTTAAGCCACAAACTCTGTGTCAGGGGACCTTGGTTACAATCCATTACACATACAGACTTTGGCAAGCCGTATTACTTATCTTGCCTTAACTACATTTCAAAGATGAGGGCCAAATAAGTTTCCTTTTCAACTGGGATAGCACAAGGATAATCAAGAATGGATGCTGACTTCCCTGCAAGGACAACCTCCTTGAGATGAGGGAGGCTGTCCTTGGTGCTAACCTGCACCTGGAGCACAACAACCCCAAGCAGCTCTACTGTCTGGGAGATGAGTGGTTAGAAAGCTGCCTGGAAGAGAAGGACCTGGGAGTATTGGTTGATAGTCGGCTGAATATGAGACAGCAGTGTGCTCAGGTGGCCAAGAAGGCCAACAACATCCTGGCTTGCGTAAGAAACAGTCTGGCCAGCAGGGCTAGGGAAGTGATTGTCCCCCTGTACTCGGCTCTAGTGAGGCTGCACCTCGAGTACTGTGTTCAGTTTTGGACCCTCACTACAGGAAGGACATCGAGGTACTCAAGCGAGTCCAGAGAAGGGTGATGAAGCTGATGAAGGGTCTGAAGAACAAGTCCTATGAGGAGTGGCTGAGGGAGCTGGGCTTGTTCAGCCTGGAGAAGAGAAAGCTCAGGGGCAACCTTATCACACTCTACAGGTACCTTAAAGGAGGCTGTAGCGAGGTGAGGGTTGGTCTGTTCTCCCAAATGCCTGGTGACAGGACGAGGGGGAATGGGCTAAAGTTGCGC
Source organism: Anas acuta (assembly GCF_963932015.1). NCBI lineage: Eukaryota > Metazoa > Chordata > Aves > Anseriformes > Anatidae > Anas > Anas acuta. Next base: position 138,423,504 of record NC_088979.1, read on the forward strand.
CAGGGGAGTTTTAGGTTGGATGTTAGGAAGAACTTCTTTACCGAAAGGGTTGTTAGGCATTGGAATAGGCTGTCCAGGGAAGTGGTTGCATCACCATCCCTGGAGGTCTTTAAAAGACGTTTAGATGTAGAACTTAGTGATATAGTTTAGTGGAGGACTTGTTAGTGTTAGGTGAGAGGTTGGACTAGATGATCTTGGAGGTCTCTTCCAACCTAGATAATTCTGTGATTCTGTGAACCAAAGGAAATTCTATTTTCAGTTGAAATTGTAAAATCATATGATAGGTATTGAAAGAATTCAAAATGAGCATATAAAAATCAATCATCTATATTTTTATTTAGAAACTAAGTAATGTGCCTTTTTTTTTTTTTCCCCAAAAAAGGTTTGTACACAGATATTTCACTGAAGAGCTCTGAGTCTCAGAATCCTTTAAGGTGCTTACTGTTAAAAAAAAAAACAAAAACAAAAAACAAAAAAACAATTGTAAACTTAAGGTTGGACTAAACTGAGGAGAAATGGGTTTGGCACCATTTTAATCATCCTAAGACATCCTACAAATCCTTCAGCTGCCATTCTCGAAGGATATAGGTCTACTTCTTGTAGACCAAACGTACAAGCACACACCGAACATATGCAGCTATCTTTCATAGCCTGTAGCACCTAACACAGCACTATATATTTGTGGTTAGACAATTAAATCTCCCTTCTTTATGTTGCCAAGCAGAAATATTTGGAAAACAGACATGAAAATTTTCAGAAAGTTTCCTAGCAGTTTTAATGTATACTGCAAAATGGAACAAAATTAATGCCTGAAGTTGTGATCACTGACATCAGCTAACTTATCCAGAATTACACATGATGTACTAATAGGCATTTACTATGTCATGTCTATTAACAAATTATGAGCATACAGAATAACTACTTTGTGTACAATTACATCTGTAAACCTTACTTTCTTTTGAACACAGACTCAGTTTCTATTTGAATAACAAAATTTAACAGTAGAGTGCTGTAGTCACTAAGACCTTAAGAATAAAGCAAGTGTAAAATAAATGCTTGCAAGCAGAATCAAGAACAGTAGGAGGCAATTCTACTATTTCACTTCTGAATTGTGCAAATAAGGACTGTTCAGATAAATATTGCCTAACAATTCTATCATAAGTATAGCTTAACTACACTTGACAAATAAACTTACAAAGATTTTAATATAAAGCAAAATATCTTTTTGAAATTTTGCTAATTCAAAAATCCCAGCAATTTCCCACTTTTTAATAATTACTATAGAATGTTGAATTGGTTTTGTTGTTGTTGTTGTTGTTTTTATAATTTTTTTATTTGTTTTAACACCAAGATGGAAACTATGAGAAACATAAGGCAAATCATTGTTAAAGCTCTTTCATTTGGGAAAAAAATTGACTTCTAACACACTTGACTTCTAACAGACTTTTTTTTTAACCAAATATCAAATATTTGGGATCTGGTGACACATTTAGCAGGGCAGGTTTTAGACTGACAAAGTTTAAAGCAATAGTAGTGTTGTCATATCTGTGACAAGTTTTGTAGGGAGAACTGATCTATTTTATCAGCAGATTCATTGGTAAAATATTTTTCTAGTTTAAAATAATCTCTTCCAACTTTTGGTGATAACCAAAGATATCACCATTGCTTGCAAACCATGTTGAGTTAAAAAAGACTTAACAAAGACCTGATTAGCAAAGCTTCCGTAAACTAATAATTCCATGATATCTTAACAGTATGTGCATTCCAGAAAAGATGATATTTTCCATCTTTCTTATTTGCAGTGTAATGCCTGATATCACTTATTGTACTGCTGACGATGAGAGATATTCATTCACCATAGCATCTTCTCCAGAAAGCCCTTTCCCATACGCAATATCTACTCCCAGTATGTCGTCATTCCAGAGCCAATGTGATGTCTTCGGACTTTTAAAGATTTTTCAGTGAAGTAGTATACTGTTTCATATATAGTTCATATCAGCTGCTGCAAGTCATTAAAAAGAAAATTTATTAACTGTTATTAGCTCTGTTATGGTGTTTTTTTGTATTTTTTTTTTAATGTTGGTTGTGGTGCATTATTTTTTATTATTATTATTTTTTTTTAGACCTGTGTGGTGCCAGGAGATGGACTTGATGATCCTTATGGGTCCCTTCCAAGTCAGGATATTCTATGATTCTTGGAAATTTAACACTGTGAATAACATGTTTACTTTTTGACTTTTTACGCAATGGTATGATTCAATTGCCAGTGTGAGGTGTAGCTTTTGAACAAGTTCAAATCAACTAATCAACTAATAGATTAAATATGCATCCATATTCATCCACACCAGCAACTGAAGGATGATCAGTCTTCTGAATTGTACTTGCTGTCTGTGACCCATCTGCTCAGAAGCAGTCTAAATTTAATATCATCCTAATCCATACCCTCAACCCAAAACTGTACAGTAACACCTCTGATAAGACTGCAGGTAGAGTGTCTGGAAGGAAGCACATTTTTTGTTATGGAGGACATCCACTTAGCAAAAGCAAACATTCAACTTCCCTTTCCTTTACAGAATACTTGTTAAATAGATCAGAAACTGTTAGTCATCTATAGAACCAGTTGGGTTGTGTTTTGGTAAAGGAAGAGGAAAACCTGAGAAGCATTTCATTTTTCTGTGAAGTAGATCTGTGTAGATAAGTCTGTGCCTATTGCCTCACATTGTAATTACTTTTTTTTTTTTTTTTTAAATGGAAACCAGACTTCCTAATATTGAATGCTGTGTCCATGAGAGCTCCATGGTGAGTCTTGGTCAGCTTTCATTATGCTAATCAGTGAAATATAGGCTTGCAAACTCATTAAAACTCAGATAACCAAACAAACAAAAATTATAACCAAGTATTGAAAAAATATAAAAGCTACATAGTAAGTAGGCCTACTACATATAACAATAGAACAAATGCTCAGAAGTTGCATCTAATTTTTGTGCTAAGATGATTTGTCCATACAGTGAATGAAAAGTCCTTAATTTTCCCTTATATATACAGTCTACCACTTTTTACACTATAATCCATATTGTAGTTGGTAATTCAACCATATTTTACTTTACAATTACACTTGACCAAATCCTACCTCAAATTCATGTGCACTTATGTAGCTCTTATTGAGTTTGAACACTGAAGATGTCCTTAACAGCTATATGTTTTAAAAGAAAGCGAGGTGCCCATCTCCTCTGAAAAACCTCTTTAAATATCTAAATGTGGCTAAGATCTGTCTGTTTTTCAATATCTACTCCAGAAAATTATACGTATGGCTTACAAGGTATTTCTGGATGAAAAGCAATACTATTTGAAACTAAGTCCTACAGCTGGGTTAATGGGGAATATAGTAAACCTCAATATACATTGATCTCTTTTGCCAAAAACACACACTCAAACAGGTGTTTAGGAATAAGACTATTGACTATATGACATTTTTCATCAAAATATTTTTTCAGAGGCAATAGTTACTGTATTCTTTGAAATCATGTTTCAAAACTTCAGCATTTCCTATTATTTAGTAGGTGTTTTAAAAAAAAAAAAGAAAAAAAAATTCTTATTTTGTCATTTGGGAAAGTAGTCTCAGGTGGAATATGGAGCACATTCCTTAATCAAGGTCATACCAAAAGCTTGTGAGAAAACAGTGAAGATCACAAGTTCCAGCTTTCAAATAAGTTGCTATAATTCTGCAGTGAATATTACACTTATTCATTTAAATGTTTCTTTTCAGTAAAGCTTAATATTATCATTAACATAAAGAATATGAAAAATCTTGGCTTTATTCTATATGCAAAGATAGTGGCTAATTCTCTTCTGATGCAACAGAAAGAAGAAATTGAAACTCAATATATTAAAAGGACATAAAGCTATATATAATACAAAGGTATTGTCAGGTAAATATTAGGCCCTAACTGCTGAACTAGTTTGTACAATTCCTCAGTATTGTAATTGCCAGCTTTATTTTCTTATGTCTGAGCAAAAGACTGCATCTTTTGGAAATTTACAATTTACACTATTTATTGAGACAGTTCCAATTCCTTTTTTATTTGTTTTCCAGAAGTACTTATTTTTTACCTCTGCTGACCAGTGCAAAATCAGACTCACTAATGTTTATAAAATACCACATTATTGTTAGATATAGAATCCAAATGCAAGCACTGCAGCTTCTAACAGATAGGAGCTTGATGGAATCTGTCTTGAGATTGCAGGTGTCCAGATTCTCTCAGCACCTACGCTGGTAATAGCCCCTGACACAGAAGACAGAAAGAGCTCAGCATTTTCTAAAACTTTCTGAAGTTTTGACATTTTAAACAAGAACATAAAAATACTTTGGTTGCCTTTAATTTTCAGGTTTATTATGAGCTCAGTAAATACAAAGTCAGAGAAAAACAAAGAAGTTATCTGTTAGCACGTAGGGTACTGATCTGGCGCATAGGTTGAAAAAGATAGGGGGGATCATACATGTAGAATCATAGAATATCCCGAGTTGGAAGGGACCCATAAGGATCATCAAGTCCATCTCCTGGCACCACACAGATCTACCCAAAATTTTAGACATGTGACTAAGTGCACGCAGTCCAAACACTTCTTAGCAGAGGGTGACAAGCCAGCACCCCCTTTCCCTGGCCAAGATATGAGTCATCAGGAGCAACACTGCTGTTAACAGGGAGGGGATGAGGAAGACACTCTTCCTGCAGCTTTTCTTCCACTAAGCTCAATTACTACAGCATGGTGTGAAGGAGTGGTGAATTTCTCTCTCATTGCTTAGCTGAAAGCAATTGCTCTTCTGACTATGTTAAAAAATAAATTTTCTTCTTAAAGATTCATAACCTAAGAGGAAGTTGCTGTGCATGTGCTTTTCCACTCCCTCTCTCTGTAAACAGCACACAACAGGCTTCTGTGTAAAAGAGGACTTGACCAAATCTCAAGGTCAGAAAGGTATGTGCTGTACACTAACTTTTTTTTTTTTCTTTAACAGATATATTATTCTATTAGATGGAAATAGTACCAGGGCAATTCACCCCCCTCCTGGCTTTTCTATCTGTGTGTGAGCATCTCTGAGAAGTGGGATTAGAGAGAAACCTGCAGGCATATTAATAAATAAACTTCACATGCTGTTAGATATTAAGTAAACATACTACTAAATATTTCTCTAGGGGATTGTGATCTCATAACCCATGGACTTCTAATTTGGTTACCTGTGACATGCGGTTCTTACCCCAGGGTTCCACAATGAATTAATTCTAAAACACTTTTAAACTTTAACATCCCAAGATAAAATAAAATAATCAAACATGTTCTTAAAAATTTCTGGTACACTTTGCTTCATAGATAACATGAAGAGCTACTATTAAAAAACAGATGATACAACTAAGAGTCCTCAGTCAGGGGGACATACATAGGTCTGATACAAGTTAATATCATATAACCCATTCTGATACAATTTAATATCATATAACCCATTCTGGGATAAGGATCAGCCTCTGCATCAGGTAAGCTTCTTCTCCCAGCAACACCGTGTCTTGTTAGTACAGCAAAGGGGAATTTCACTGTAGCAAAATGTCTATGAACACACAGAAATATTTTAAGTCCTTTCCCCACATATTGGTCCTTTTATTCCTCACCACTGAGGATGAAAGTTTTCCATTGAAAATAAATTAATAAATTGATGAAAATGTGTTTGTAGAGATTGGGCGGGGGGGGGTGTTGGGGGGGGGGGAGAGGGGGGGGCATTTTATTTTTCTGTTTCTTATGTGAATCTTGGTTTTGCAAGATGAGTGTCAATATGTTTCAAATGTTCTTTGCAATACAAATATAGACAAAAATAAAACAAATAAAACATACACTTCATTTTTCAGTAAAGTTAACAACTGTGGAATTAAATGCAGAAGGTCTGGAAATAAAGTTTAAGTCAGAGGGAACTCTGACTAGATATCTGAATAGATAGACAGTTTTATTTACAAAATAAAATGTTATTTTGCCTTCAAGTATTTGACTGATAAATTTCTAAAACAATAAAATTCAAGAAAGTGAGAAAATTTCAGTCTGAATATATTTAATCCCCTTTGCCCCGCCCCACTATTTTTATTTTTAATAGGAAGTTGGTCAGTGACCATGAATAATGATTGCTTTGGCTTGAAAGACATTTATGTAAGAAAGTAATTCAAAATAAGTCTTTGGACAAGCTTTGGATGTAATAGTCTGCATTTTTTTTTTCTACGGAGCTTCAAGGATGCTCAATGTTACAAGCTGTATACACATGAAGCATTATTTTTTTTACTTTTTTTTTTTCTTTTAATTTGGTGCAGCAAAGTAACCATTATCACAGTTTTTCAGAATGGAAGTTAAGGACACAGACTTTAATTGAGATGACCAACACTGCACTAGATAGTCCAGCAATAGGAGCTAGGTGGCCTGATTAACTCATTGAATTAACCAAAATGCTCTCCTACACCTAGAGACAACATACAGCTATCTCAAGATAATAGACCTATCAAAATTACATTAATTAATATTTGGCCATTTGTGAAGAATTTTTTTTTCAAATTTCAGTATTCAAAAAGTAAGCAACTCCAAACCCTTGGTATATGTTGCATTCAGTTCTCTAGCCTTTTTTTTTTTTTTTTAAATCTAGTCTAAAACATAACTGAGCTTGCCTGTAAGAAAGAAAACCTACTTAGTGCTCTAACTATTCTCTAGTTTTGCTTTTTAATTTCCTATCTCTCAATATGGACCATTCTTCCCAAATGGGAGTATTATGTCATGTATGTCAGTACGTATGTCAGTAGTTTATTATTTCTTACCTTAGTCTTGTAAGAAGAGTTAGAATTTCCTTGGAGAAAAAAAAAAAAAAAAAAAAAAAAAAAAAAAAGATGAGATATAAATGTATACATGACAGAATCAATTTTTCTTTTAGCTAAAGGGCATAATATACAGCAGTGCATCTCCTGCTGCTGAAGGGAAATTATTGGAACATCATTCCACTGCCCTATGAATGGAGAGTATCAAAGAGCTTAAAGAAAGGGATAGTTACTAGGTAGAGAGAGTGAGGAGAAGGAAAATTTAATTGTTTAATTTACCCCTTTACTTCCCAACACAAGAAATCAGATGTCTAAAGAAATACATGCAATCCATGCACATTTATCCATGCTTGACTCCAGCAGGAAAACAGAGCTATGCTTGGGGAGAATTTGGCTGCAAATGATTGCCTCTTTCTCTGGTAAGCTAACTATAATCTGACTCTGAAAAAGGGACAGAGGCAGCTCCACTTATCTTTTCCCAGTGAGGTGCAGCCTAAATGTGCTTGAGTCCCAGAAATGCAGCCTGGGAGCTGGAAGTCAAAGCACGGCTCCTTTTCCATCACACACCTCATTTGCAAAGGCTACCCACGTCAACACCTGGGCAACACTTGTGATTTCCAGGGCTATGTAAAAGGAACTCGACTGTAACCAAATAAACATTTTGTTTGATGCCACACAAGAACACACTCTTATTTCACACTGCTCCCTTATTAGTTCCACAGCACTGACAAGAGCAGAAAAGCACTGAAGACTTCTTTTTGTACAGCATAGCAGCCAGGTGTCTCTGAACACACAAAGGAAGGAGACATTTTGAGCTGGATGATGTTACTTTTACACAGTCACCTTCCAAGGTGCAACTGTGCAGAGGTTTGAGGAGGTCACTGAAACAAAGAGGGAAAAGAAGAAATATAGAACTGCTTATTCTGCTAGCAACATAAAAATATTGTGTTAATTAGGCAAATTGCTACATTTCCAAATGGAACTATACTGTAACGATTGTATAAGTTCATGAGCTTTTCTGCATTAAGCACTTTTTGTAGGGAATGGGACGCCATGTCTTTTTGTACATATTAATTTAAAGCATTCAGTATTTCTTTCATTAATTTTACAACTAACAATATAGAGACCTATAAAACTCTAGAACCTGAAACTATAGAACTCTAGATCCTGATTACAGGATATTTTCATATTAAAGAGAACCTCAACAATAGTTAACATTTAAGTCTGTAAAGAAGAGGGTGTCCAATTCGAAAGCTAAGCTACATTCATTATAACACAGCATTACCTGACAGTACAGTTGGTAGGGATGCACAGCATAAACTTTACATAGGCTATATAATGTGAAAAAGACATTTCTAGGCACATAAAATTGGGCAGAGACCAATAACAATTAACTCAGTATATAGTAGAAGGCACATCTAATATTTAGGGTCTCAACCAGCTGGAGGCTGTGACCAGCAAAGTAACGGCTGATGGCTGGCAATCAATGTGATGTTCAAACAGTGCATCACCAGCCCTAGACACCACTCTAATACAGATTAAGGGTTTGGGCCTACTTTTTCTGTTAGGAACATAAAGGAAAAGGAAATTATTGGGGGTGGGGGGGTGGGTTGGGGAATATGAGTATGTGTATTTTATTCTATTTTTGCTGTGTTTTTTATTCTCACCAAACAGTTTGACAAAATTAAGTGCTCTGATTCCTTTCCTTTCCTCAAAGTTTTCTGACCAGGTTGAATACTTAACTCTACTGGAGGAGCAGGTAGCTAGAAGGGGAAGAGGGAAAAGGTCAAGAAAAGTAACTAAGTGGGCAGCAATCAATCTTTTTTTTTCCCATCGGTCCCTTCCAGTACACAATACTGCTAAGCTTATATTTCCACTGAAATTAGGAAATATTTTGGATTGACTTTACTCAGAACACACTTTTTTCTTCTGTCATTTGAGTCAAGAGAAGGAAAAGGACACACTGACAATCTGTTTTAAACAAGATTTTGCAGCAGAACTCCATTCAAACAAGATATTAGGTAATTAATAAATAAATAAATAAAAGTTTAAACAGTACTAATTCTGCAATTCTGTGAATAACAAAACAGCCACCAGTGTGCTAGTAAAGTTCAAAGCCAAACTAAGCTTTGTAATTCCTGGTCATCTATAACAAGCATGTCTAAAAATGCCCCATTTTTAGTTTTGTACTTCTTTCAGAGTTTTTCCAGATACAATTCATAAGGAATAAAATTTAATGAATCTCCAAAGCTGCACTTTCTTGACTTATTACATTAGCATGGTCTCTCATCTGATCGGAAATTTTGAGAGAATCACAGAATTCATTAAAGCAATTTACTGTATAATGGTAGATGGCTAAGATAGATCTCTACTAATGAGATGAACATTAATTAAATTGTAGAAGTGAACTGTTTATCGTAGTTAAAAAGTCCAGGAAACAATCCTCACACTCCACAAGTCTAAGTCCTGTTCATCCAGTAGGCAGACCAATTTATTTTATTTGAAGGCACATATGTGCCCAACAGTTTTGACAATGGCAGCCAGCCTAAATCTGTAAAAGGTAACCACAAACTTTCCCAAATGAAAGTGTAATTTTATTGGTTTTAAATTATATATTAGAAATGGAGCTCCATGGGTAATCACCTGTAATATTAAAGAAAGTTCAGTGCAACTGCTAAGTGACATGACCCCATTAAAAAAAAAAAAAAAAAAAAGATCCTCTTCCTGGTATTTGCGTCTGCATGTCTAGAACAAGTAACTGTACAACATTATAGAAAAAAAAAAAAGTTCCCCTCTCACAAGTTCTTTTATCTGAAGAATTTAGAGACAACACTGCGAGGATGCACCATTTCTTAGATTTGAAAGACATTATTTGCACTGTTCAGCCTTCTAGCACTCCTCCAGACCCAGCCTAAGTTTAGTATCTTCAAACTGTTGTACATCATAAGTATAGTGTGAGGAATATCAGCCATGCTAACACAGTACGAGTGTGCTATCTATGCAGACTTGAGTGGCAGAGATGCAACATGGCTGTGGTGTCCTTCAGAGGTCCCTCCAGAAGAGGACTGAGACACCAAGTTGCCTGAAGAAACTCATTCTGACACTGCCTGTTCTGTGGATAAATAAAGGGCCCCAGAGTTGTCAATACAGCATTTTTGCTACCACTCAGCTCAGTGCAAAATAAATTAGGATATTTTCTCTTTCCAGCATGTATTAAATCTCATTAGCATTAATGAGAATTACACGTGATTTTGGCAGGGAGCTTATACAAAGTGCAGAGCAGACAGTTTCCAAATTCTCAGCCCTCCCTTATATCTTGCAGCCATCTTTCCTCTGTGAAAGCCTTCTCATACGAATTCCAAAATAAAGGTAGTAAATCAAATTACTGCACATACAGTATGTTAAAATGGTGGGTTGGGGTGGGGAGGGAGGAATCCAAGAGGCTAATGTACAAATAATTACTGTGTTTAAATTTAGCAAAGTGCTACAAGTTAAACTCCCAGACAGCACTAATATAGTAGGAAAGCTTTGGGTTGGCTGAACAACTTTTCACAGCACACTGGTAAAATAATAAATTGTGCTATGACCGATAACATTCAATAATTTCTCTGATATATTGCTACAGCCACTTTTTCTACAGTATAAAGCTCATATTTCTCTGTCATATTAGTAATTTCCATATTGCATTTCAGGCTTCGTCTTGGAGTTAGTGGGGAAAAGTACATCACAGCAGTAACAAAAGGAAGCTGACTGTTCTTTAAAAAAAAATAGAGGCAGAAAAGAGAAAGAAGGAAATGTCAGGATTTTTTCCCTTTTTTTTTAAAAAAATAAAGTTTGAAACTTTTATAATGCATCAACTGATGTCTACAGGAACGAAAAAAAAAAAGAAAGAAAGAAAAAAAAAAAGAAAAAAAGAAAAAAAGAAAGGTTAAAAAAAAAAAAAGAAAAATAGAAAAAGACAGCAGATGCTACTACTGCTTCATTACAGACCAAGAGGAGTAAAAGCCGTGGATCCATTTTGCCTTTTTCTTCCTTGATGATATCACTAAAGCATTAATGGAATCCTTACATTCCATTGGTACAGTATGAATTTATCTACAGCACATTCTTTATTGGTTTGAGAACAGATATGCTATTTTTGTGTATGGGAAGATGGGAGAAATGGGGTTACTTGCATCTTTGAAAGAAAATATGTTCCTTATTAACTGAAAACTGAAAAAGTTTAATACAAAATAAAACAATATTTGTATTCAGGTTTGGTTATGAAAATGAGTGAGAAATGAATTTGGAACTTAACTATTATGACAACTTTTTCAACTTTGCTTTAAATTATCTATGCAGTCTTATTAAAGCTGGCAGTACTAAACACACTATTGTTGTTATGTCTGGCAGTTCCTGTTATATCACATCATCTAAAAGAAAAAGCAGTTGTATTTTAAAGGATGTCTACTTTTGGAACTAATTATTACACAGAACCATAGGATGGCATTGTCTTTTGTTTACTATGCTGCAAAAATTATATTATTATTATCAGTCTTCCATTAAAATTTTACTTATTAACACGCAGCAGTACATATTGAGTAGAGGATAGGATAACTTTCTACAAAATTTTAAGTATGATTTTTAGCATATAGCAATACGCTTTAGAAGAAACAACAAAGGCAAAAAAAAATGAAATCATTATAATCATGTATTATTGTTGAAAAGTCCATGTGAAAGGGAACTATCATAGGCACCAGACAGCATCTGAGTGGAATTTTCTACCCACAATTTTATTCTGAACTTGGCAATCAGGTTCCCAATTATAATTCCCTAAATCCCTCCACTCATCAGTACCATTAGGTTTTCAAGCACAGGGAATGATAACACAGCATCCCTTTAGACATCGAAGGAATAGTATGAACTTTAAGCACTATAGAAGAATTTGCCCTGATGTTGTACTATGAATGGAGGAGAGCATGAGGAGCAGGAGCTGAAAAAGTATGTCTTTGCATCTAGCGAACAGCAAAACTAGCCAACACAAAAGGAGTGGAGGGTGAAGTTCACAATAGAACTCACAAAGATGAAAGAAAAGTGGAGAGACTCACATATTTCATGCTTTCTACGAGAGTTTGCTAGAGATGCATCATCAGCATAAACAAGATAAGTGGCCCAGACCAACTGTTCTAAGCTGAGGAGAAGAGGTGTAAGGACAGAGGCTGTTAGAACAACTCCAGAGTCTCTGGTCTCTAGTAGAGTAAGACTAAGGCAACACACTTGTTTGTGTGTTGTTGTTTTTTGTTTATTTGTTTTGTTTTTAATTATTTTATCAATTACTAAGTTTCCCAGTCAAAGTTGTCATCTTAGAGGCTCTTCACTGGTATAGCAGAGACAGTAACCTGGCCTCCCAGGCCTCTAGAATACTCCAAAATCAAGACAAACCATGGTGATTTGTTGCCCTGAACTGCCTTCTCTGTTTATGCTTGAGGATGGCTCTGCTCTTAGCCATGCAACTCTGGGAAGTATTGATCTGATGGTTACCAAGAGGGACAAGAGTTAAACTATTTTTTAGTGTTTCAAGAATTTCAAATGTCCAGTACATAGGAGACATTCAGTGACAGTAAACATCTTATTTGCTATCATACAGCCAAAATCGGCTTTCCAGGTCCTAAGTAAGTTACAGGGAAACATATCTATGTTACTGCCTAAGGAAACAGCAAAAATCAGCGTGAAAGCAGGGCTCAAAATACACAGAAACAAGCCAGTGCATTCAAATGATCACTTCAGAAGGCTGTCTAGTGAATGAGATCCTTCGTACCCATGAATAATGCCTCAAATGTCATTGCAATGAATTATGAAAACCACAGGTTGAAAAAATCACAGGAGGTTGATTTATTTATCCATGTCTCCTTGTCTATAGACGGAGATTTACTATGAGGCTGTGCTGTAACTGCTTTGTACTAACTGACCTGTCCAAATGAACAGACGCATTTACTTTATAAGAATCATATAATGAGAGGATGTTATGAACAGAAAGGAGGATGCTCTCTCACATATGAACACAGCTATATGACCAGGTAACCTACTCTCTTCTGCATTGCTGCCAGCCTAAGACATTCCTGGGATTTTTGGCATAAGAACAGAATTTAGGGAGCCTTGATTGTTTTCCACATCTGGGAATAAAATTCTCCAGATGCTCATCATCTTCCTTGCCATTCCTCAAAGCAGATGATACGATGCTCAGACTCAACAGACCAGTATGAATGCCACACACTACCATGAGCACTACCACGAGGCAGTGTTGGCTATAACTAACATGCTACCACCAAACAGCAGCAGCTTTCAGATCAGCTCCTGTGACACCACCAGGTAGTCTTGGCTGAATTATTTGTGAAAGGAGCAATAACTACTGCTGATTCTCTCTGATTGCATTTCCAGATTGCTTTTGGTGACTGTGAGAGACAGTGAATAGTGACTTCAAGAGCAACAGTTTTCTGGAACAGCCTTTCCGTACAAAGCCATTTCTGGACTCATGAAACAAGAACTAGCTGGCATTGGAGAGTGGTGCTGCAGAGATAATATGCCCAGGAACAGCTGCAGAACTTCAGCCTGATGAAAATATTTCCTTTGATGTCAAAAAAAACAACTCTGTAGCTTAGTCTTGAGCTGTAACAATAGGGTATTAAGACAAGAACTGAATGAGCTTTGAGAAAAACACAGCCATGGCTAGCCGATTGCTATCCCTATTTAGAAGCTGCACATCTCAGCTGTTGGAGTATTAGAGTCAAGATGCAAAGAAAGCATGCTGCCGAGTATCTACAAGAGTAATGGACATAACTTCATCATTAGCTAGAGGTAGCTTAAAAATCTGTCTATGCAGCCTATAGAATACCCCATCTAAAAGAAATTCCTATGGGATAGCTTCTGTATGTTCTTTGAGGGAAGAATAGTAAACATTTTTGATATAGCAGGTTTTGTTGCTTCTTGTGGTTTAAAACTGTGGCACAACTGGCACAGTAACATAAGCTCTACTTAGACTGTTTAAAAACAAAAACAGAGATAAACAGCAACCAATATAATTTCTATTTCTTCCTACAGTTTTGTTTTCTATGGCCAGTCAAGTCAGAAGGCTAAGGAGAGACCAATAGAAAACTGCTGTTTTGATTTACCAAGCTGTTAAACTTATGAGCAGTTGGAAGGACATATACATGTGGGAGAGCATCAGAAAGCACATCCCTATTTAGCAGAGTTAGAAGTATTGAATCCTAGGGTTGTGGGGTTTTGTTTTATTTGTTGTTTGTGTTTGTTTTTATTTTAAATCTAAAATTTTAGATATTGTACAGGTACCTTGAAATTTTGCTGTTCTGTTAAGTCTGTTTTTCAATGAATTTGAAGCATATTGAAAGTTAATGATGTTAATAGCTCTTTGCAATGTGTTCTTATTTATTACTTCAATTGCTCTTCTTTAAAATACAGTTGTGATAAAAATTACAATGCAGAAATATATACTTATAAAAAAAGTCTTACTGAAAACTAACTTACATAGATGATCCATGTCAAATCTTCATTTCATTAAAATGTAATATGCATATGATAACTAAGACCTTGTGATCATATTGTGATTTGCAAGCAACAGAAATATGATAAGGTGCTCATTTTTACTCTAACACAGTTAGGATGTCCACCAACATGATATTGATGTGAGACATATGTTGGGTCAGATTAAGTAGCAAGCAAATAGGACATATCTACAAGAGTGGATTGTGCTCAACTGGAGAGAATGAGTGAATACTGGAGAAAGATGTGCTGTTGCTGTCAGCCTAATTCTTGCATCTCCTCAAGCACTCTCATATTAACATCTCAAGAGAGGCAGAAATTTAGAGGACAGAAGAACAAAAGTTCAAAAACTAGTATGAATGTTTATGAAGTTTGCACCAACCCTAATTAGCAGAAAATATCCACCAGGTCACGTTATGTGGACAAGAACTTTTAAGGTTAATATAACCACTCCTTACTGCCTTCCCTGCTAGCAAGCAGAGCTTTCAAGGAGAGAAGACAAGCTGACAGAGCAAGGGTGCCATTTCCATCTCAACAACATCTTAGCCAGGTATCCTGTCTATCAAAGAATTCATGGCTCTCAGATGCTGCACCAGATGACAATTTATATAGTCACCCTAATTATCATACCACCTTCACAGCTTAGACCAACATTATTTGGGGGGAATGTCCCACATAAATAAATAAATAAATAAAATCCTTCTGATTCATCTCTGCTTAGAGGGTGGATGAAGCACAACCATAAGTCACATTTCCATCTTTTACCTCTAGAGCATGCATTTGAACCCAACACTGCACAACATTGTGGGTATGACCCTGCTTAACCACCAATTTGGCATTACCCACAAAACTTCTATACTACTAAGTCTGGGCCTTTACATCTCTGGAAATAAAAAGAATCAGAACATAAGTGCAACTTCATCTGGAAGCACAAAGAAGAGTACATAGTAGTGCTAGGCATGCAAACTGCTAGAGCACAAGCAAAGTCTGGCAGCATACCAGAATTTAAATTAGGCAGTGATATCAAGAACTCAGAACAGTAGAGGACCTGCAGGTAAACAAGGAGTCAGAAGTTCTGGATACTTGCAGAGATACTAACAGCTGCATGAATAAAATAGCACATATTCACATAATTAAAGATGTATTGTAGGGCATAAGCAAAAAACAACTAAATTAAGGTTCCACTGGCATTTTTAATTCTATCATTTCTATTATACATATTAGTTAAATCAATCACTCTGATTATGGTAAATATGGTAACTTAACATGTTTTTGTAATAAACTGACTTTCAGGAGAGAAATTTTGCATCATACAAGACTGGCAATAAAATATCCAACAGCTATGCAACTTCATAAAAAAGCCATTGTTCATTTCTCTAAGGAATTACACAGATCATTTTCCCATGAAACTCTCTTGCATGAGTAAACTCAAGGCTGCAACAAGCACTTTTTGCTCAGAAGAGTGCTGACATTGTTTGTGGTAGTAACAACCACTATGTTTATGCTTTCTCTGGGTTGAAAGCATGGTCAAGACACTCACACAGCCAGAATTATTTAGTAAAATGACACCTCTTCCCTCCCACCCACCCACTACCTCAGATGTCACAACGGCAATTGTACTTCATATCATCAACCTAGGTATAGTATACTTTAATGCAGCTGATTCTTTCAGCCATGTCCTGGGCAAAGTTCCTGCAAAAAGTCATCCTTTATTCCCTTGTTTTCACACATTCAGGGCTTAGCCAGAACTAAAATTTAATGCTAATAACAATCTTTGCACGTAGAACTGCTCTGTACCTCTAACATCTTCCAAAAACTCTTGATTTTTGAAAGACAGCCCAGCAATGGTTTCTTTATTAGTATTTACTACCACACATGAGTTATTGGGGCTTAATTATAAGATTTCTTATGGGACAGCACTTGGACTGTAATGCAAACTCAGTTCAATCCTCTTTAATCATTCGCCATAAGAAAAGTATAATTTATTGTAACATCTATTGTGTGTGCCTTTTTTTCAGGGACAGAAAGAATAATGTGTCCAATAGAAGTAGAACAGAAACTTAGAGAAGTTTTTACCAGGCCTGATGCCAAGAGTTACACAATATATTTTACATGTTACTTACTTTTATATCTAAGGCATTCCTTTAAATGTTTATTAATCATTACAAAAACAACAACAAAAATGTAACTTAAATGTGATACAATCTTTAGACACTCAATACCACCTAAATCTCATACACAGGCTAGAGATCTCAAACTGAAAATCGATGGTTCAGATAAGTGAAAGAAGTGCAAAATACCATGAAAAACTGTCAAATCTAAGCAATTTTGGTACTAGCAAGATAATGTTCCAGAATTAAGATTCACAAAGATATAAAATAGCCTTCTGTTGCTTCTTAAAGGAAAAGATGAAGACCTGTGAATCACCCTGTCCTTTTGAATTTTTCTGGTCAACTACATGAAGAATGATCCTTATCTTAGCATGGATCTCTGTACATTATACTGCCACTAGGAAAAATAAAGAAGACAAGCTTCTGGTCATAAAGCATTTCAGCATCAAGAGAATGTCATGTTGCATTTTCAGCTTCTATTCAGAATATTTTTTAACAGATTTCTAACCAAACGAAGAAGGCAGTTTTCACTCACCAACCCTACAACAGTTAAAAGACAAGTTGAAGACAGAGGCTAGACAAACAGGACCCACTGCAAGAGAAAGAGAGCTACCTTAAACTTGGAGGAATAATTTGAGACTTAGACAAACATATCTTAGACATAACATATGCTTTTTCCCTGTCCATCACTGGAAACAGAAATAAGTGAGAGGAGCCTGTAGTTGGGGATCTTGTCAGCTAATAGCTATTAGCTAGATAACAAACTACTCCCAAAATCACAACTCATGTTCTTATGAAATTATCAGGGAATCTTTAACAATTGTGATTCCCATTTTCTAATTAATCTGAAAAGCATAATCTAAGGTGGCAAACTGGTAAGAAATATACAATTAGGAATACCTCTGTAGCAGATAAGAATAAAGATTCAGCTACATAGTATATGTCAATGCAGTAACTGCATGATAACATCATACCTAATGAAGAGTTTCAGTAGTCCTACTGTGGTATTTTTGTTTGTTTTCCCAAGTAAGCTCAAAATGCCAAAACAGTGACTGAAAGAACCAGTGTTACTGAAGATGAAATAAGTAAAAACTAGGAAAGAAAAGGTGTTATTTGCTGAAAAACAGAAGGTTAAGAGCCAAGTAGCTTTGTGATGCTTTTACATTAAAGATCAGAATTTAAGAATTATACTTCAGGTCTTAGATGAAATGAGTTTGACAGATTAGGTCCAGTTAATAGCTGTCAGCAAACTACACCAAAACACAGCACATACATACACAGCTTAATACAACTAACTGTTCTCTGCTTAGGCCAATTTCTCTCTGGAGCTAACATGAAGATACATGAACTCCTGTCCCTAGGGAAAGTGTCCCTCAATGAGGCAATGCACACTCAAATGTGCTACAGTGCTGTTGCACTTCTTGACTGTTGTGAATAGAAGCAGAAGTCTTTCCCAGTAGTCAGATATGGACACTACACAAACCAGGACAATATTAGAGTTGGATGCTAGGTGAGGGTGGGAACTAACTGGAAATGTAACTTTTTTTCTTTTTCTTTTTCTTTTTCTTTTTTCTTTTTTTAAAGAGCTTCACATTTTATCTCAGTTGAGAAGATTCTTCTTTCACGTCTGTAGCTGCATCCTGATTCCTCACTGCTCTTCAGCAAAGGCAGAATTTCTTGTGAATGACTGACATGAGGCTCTTGCAACAAAGATAAATTATCCCACTTCCTTTGCTTTTCTTTGTATTGTTTTGTCAGTCCTTTATCTTCCATCCCCTCTCCTTCCTTCTACTTTTTGCTGTTTGCCACAATTCTCTGCAATGGGATCAGGTTTTAGCCATTCTACTGATGTTTGTGCTTTCTATCACTCACTAGATCACTACAGGATATTGGTAGTGCAATTTCCTTCCACTAAAATTGATTCCATTAGGAATAACGTTCTCAGAAGTTGGCTGTTGAACATACTTGTAAGTGCATATGTTAAAACAGAAAACACTTTAAACACAAAGCCATCAGTTCTGTAGTATTTTTAAACGTCTTATCTAAACAATACCCCTTTGCACCTGGGGTATAATCCACCATCAAGAAAAGTCAAAAGCCATACTAATCAGGTTCAAAAACATGAATTCTCTTTAGAACAAAGTACCATCTGCACAAACACCTCTGAGGATGCCCCAAGAAATCCCTAGGATCACCAAAATATTTCTTGGATATCATCAACATGCAATACCTTTCCACTTAACTATCCATTGTGGATAAAAACAGAAAACCTTTATTAACTGTAAAAAGAAACACGTTATCATCCTGAGAATCACAGTATGTATACATATCCATGCTTCACCTTTAAATACAAAAATGTTAGGAGAAGTATTGTAACTGGATGCAAAGAGAACCTTACAATGTTGCCAATATCACAACGAGGGGGGGGGGAAACAAACAAACAAAACGAAACAAAACAACCACCACAGAACATCACTTACATGCACTGTTCTGAAGATGAGAAATTTACTTGGAACTATTTCCCAGCCCTGGGAAAATGTTAACTAGTCTTGACTTCTCACCAACAGATAGAAAAGTTGCAATGACTTCAACTGTCAGCAATGCCAAAAGCTGGGGAGGCTTCAGCCCTGTTCCATGTGCAATTTCCTCACAGAACTCTTCACAAGTTCCCTTCTTCTATAAAATTACCTCAAATTACATGCAATCGTCACTGGAGAAAAATGTGTTATCATACAAGCCAACAAGTATGGTTCTTGCTATCATGGATGCAGAGTCTCCATTTAATTATCAGCCTTTGCCCTCCCCTTTCAGCTCATTTCCCAAATGCAACCATTGCAGAGAGAGTTATTGAGATTCCCAGAACAATAACTATGGCAAATGACACCATCACTGTAGCTCAGTTTGTTTTTGTTCAGCTACAGTGTAAAGCAGAGAGCTCTTTCTCCTACAGTGGCTCTGTTCATCTCAAGTTCTGAAAAAATCTCCATGCAAACAGCCTTGGGGTGGCATTTTACCTTTTTCACCAACAGAAGACTCTAGGGCTTGCATCAGACTTGAAGACATAAGAACAGGCAAGATTTATTCCTTACCACAACAACCACTGATATTTTGGTTTAACAAGTGATGGACCAATTTTAATGACAAAAAGATACACCATTACTTAAGATAACAGTATATTTTTTAAATAAGCTACTATCTAGCTGTATGTTTAAAATCCTTCCTTTGCATGGAATCAATCAAGTTTTTGCTTCCCAAGCAAGGTGCCTTAAAACCATCTTTTTGTGCAGTTAAAGAAATATTGAAATGAGTCTGAATCCTCATGTTAAGAACCATGTCAATACATATACTTTCTCATTTATATACAGCAGCAACTTTCATCTCACAGCTGATGATGGTTTTAGCCTCTTTTTAGAGTTAACTAAAATTCAGCCATCTCAACTTTAATACTACATATCACCACCACAGCCTGCATTTTATGATCTTTGGTCAACTTACACTTCAAAGGCAGAATCCAGATGTTTGGGCCCACCATTTTCTTTGCCTTACTGCATGTATAACTCCAGTCTAGGTGAAGGTTTCATTTTGCCTTTCACCTTCATACTATAACTCAAGGCAAGTTCATTACTAGGTTTTCAATTTTGGCCTGATAATTTAAACAAGTGCTAGTGAATAACATAATCAATGGCAGTATAAAGTTGACCTCTAATTAATAACAAAGGCCAGAATTTGGAATGAGATTAGAGAAGGAGAGTCTGATGTTGCCAGCCTGTAAAAAAGAAAGAACTAACAAAGCAAGCATTCTAATCATGCCATGGTTCAGGACTACTGGTGCAGGTATTTCCTCAACAATCAGTGATGAAGGATGTTATGCTATGAAGGGTACTATCCCAGACACACAGGTGGTGCTCAATACGTACAACATTCTGCTGTCCTGAAAAAGACATAGTTCTTTGCCTAAAGAAAGACTTCCTGAAACAATGTTGCATTGAAGACTGGTTTTATTTTCTAAATTCAGTGTCTCTGTAAGGCAATGACAGAGCTAACAACTCTGTAACTTCTCCAACCATCAGGCCACATGCTGTGTGAGCTGAGTTACACAGCATCCTGCCAATCTTATGGATGTACAGATCAGCTGCTTACTTCAGTCCAAGTCGGAAGAATCAACTCAACTTGGACAAAAGGAAGGTGCTAAGCATTGCTCACATTCACAAATAAATTGTGGAGAGACTTCATTCAAAGCAGTCTTGTCAGGCACAGAATTTACAAGGGTGGGATGGCACATGAATGCGATATACACAGAACTGTTGACCTAGAAATCATGGTTTGCCCCGTGACAGTCAGTGATGATGGTTTGAAAAGGAACCTTTAAAAATATTCCATTTGAGGACAACAGGACCTGGCAGCTGCCAACCCTGGTAGTCAGGTTAGTGGGGAGAAAGGCTTGGCTGGCCATGTCAGACCCTAGACAAGCTGTATTGGCTAAGGCCCTAGACAAACCTTTCAGCACACTGGACATAATTAATGTAGAAAAGGCCCTTTGCCCTGCAGCAGCCTGAGAGGAGCTGATAGGAAAGCACACATACTGCCCCAGTTTTGTTACTGGATTTTTTGGTTCCATACAATCCATGAAAACAGGCACTTGCAAGAGTTCAAGGCATATATGTTATTTCAGGTTCTGGAGGAACTGTGAAAAGGCCAGGTATTTTATTGATAGTCACTAGCATAAAAATGTGCAATCATCACCAAGTATGTTCTTTAAGATTAAAAATATGGTTAAGTCAGAATATACATCACTATATACTGTAGGTTGATGTGAAAGCTACTGTTAACATGAGGTTATAAGTCAACATTACAACAAACTTTGCTTGTTGTTGCCAAATCTTCAGGAGCTACAGGAATGTGCATCCTGTATAAGTTTCACTGTCATTGTGTATAGCTGAGGCACATGTTTAGGAATGTACACATCCTATATAGGTAAAGGTATACAGATAAAGGTAGAGATGGCTTTTTTCTCTAATTTATAATGGAAACCAAGCTGAAGTGGTCTCAGTTATTCATAGAATAAACCACCCTCTCAACTGATTATGCAGAAGGCTTAAGTCCCACACACCTGCAACTAGATGCCTGAGCCCAATTTCATCTCACCAAACAGTGTCATCTGTCACCCCTTGTAGGCAGTGGGGAGAGTCAAATACTTTTGGAAGTACCCACATACTCATCCTTTACTGTGTTAGCTCTCCAAAGACTAAAGAAATTTTGACAATTCACTTCATCAGATATCCAACTCCTGGGCTTGAGAATTCAGGTTGAATTAATTCCATGCCTTCAGTAGATCATGTAATGAATCCCTCACCCATCTCTGAACATAGTTTCTATTTGCTAATCATAAAGGCATATCATATAACCACCGAGATCCCAGACGCTGCAAATGTTGCAAGCACTTCTCTCATTGTGAAGAGTGTTGTTTAAATTCATCACTTTCCTGTGCACCCAGAATCTACAGCTGGGCACTCGTTCCACACTTCTCTGTCCAGTGAGATGCCAGTTTGTTGGAGCTGTCGATGTCCCACCCCCAAACCCTACTGACATAGCTTCTGCCAAATAGCCTTGTAACTGCCTTGTGGTTGTGATGGAAGGATTTGGCCTTTCTCCTGATTTTTTCTCTAGGCACCAGCATAAAATACTTAGAATGGATGATGAGGATTAGGTACACATAACCACTCCAAAAGGACTGAACAGAAAGGAACAGATTAATGTAAGGAACCATATCCCATCAGCACAGGCAGAAAATGTTACCCCAAGAGACAAAAACAGGAATAGCAGTGTGTACGATTTGTGACTAAGCAGCAATTCAGCATAAGCATCAGGATTTAGATGTTCTTGATATCTACTCTTATGCTTTATTGAAGATATTACAGTGCAAGTCTGAGTATCCAATTCTATATCAGGTACAGCTGTACATATTGATTTCCATACAACATTGCTTCTGTTCTTATGCTACCACGCCTCATGTTCCCTCCTAACACAATATTGTAAGGTGCTTTCTTTTTGTTTGTGGGTGTTGGATTTTTTTTTTTTTTTTGGTTGGTTTGTTTTAAATCACAAGTCAGACACAACAGTCTACTAAATCAAGAAATGCTCTTTAAGTAAAGCAATAGATTTTGAACCTCTAGAGTACTTTGGGGTCATGTTTTCAGATTTTCCTCCACAGTAATGAAGACTACAAATACACATTTTAAAAAACAGAGCAAGAGGAAGAAAATTAGAGTGGAATCACTTGCCTTCAGCATCTGGCTCTTGAAGAGAAACAGAAGTGACTATTTTTTATTTTTTTTACCCTCCACTCAAATGATTCTTACCACCTTGTTAGATGGAGGGTCTCAACAGATTATTTAAAAAGGTTTTTGTCTGCCAGGAATATTTGGGACTGTATAATTTTACCCTTTGATTATAAATACCATTTTTATATAAGGCTGTATGAACACTTAACGGAACATCATTTCTTTTGGGAGGAAGTGGTTCTGAATGGCAAACTGCAGTCAGCAACAAACTCTGCCTGATGTTCTGCTAGTTAAGTAATGCTTAAATAAGAATGATATCAAAGTGATAAATACAAGCACTCATCACTTTGCTCTTTTCATGGCCTCAGTCTAGATTTTATGTCAAAAAGTACTGTGAAGTACTGTAGATGAAGCTGATAATGAAATCTAAAGTTATGACTGCTTAACATTCTCAATTATAATCTCTTATTTTCAATCATTTATAACTTTGCCAAAAACAATGCCTCAAGCTGCTTTAAGGGAGGAGGAGTTCAGTAATTAAGTTAATCTGTTCCTGAGAGCATCAAGGAAAACTAGGCTTTAACAACATATTTAGAGTAAGGTTTGGGGATTTTTTTTTTCCCCCCAATGATTTCTTTGAAACATCCACACACTCCCCTGCTCTGAAACTGGTATCCATAAGTATTTAAATGATTGTCCTAAAATAGATAAATTTCCACTTTCACCAAGTGAGAAAGCTTTTGCAGAGTAGGCTGGGTGTTGAATTTTGAATTTAACTGCAGGAGCAGTGATCACAAGCAACAGGGAATATGTTCACAGACCACAGTGCAGGCTTCCGTGTTTCAGGTTAGCAAATAGGATCTGCAACAAGTGGGGTTGGTTGGCTCAACTACCTCAGCAAATGGAGCAAACAGCTAATTGGAGGATGAAGGGGTGGGTTAAATAATGAAGTGCTTGAGGGAGATCAGTTTTTTGTTTGTTTGTTTTTTAAACAATGAAACTCTGGAGTCTTTCTGTTCCTCTCTTCCAGCTGCTTTCTTTGCACACAGGTATGCAAATTTGTGTAAATGTATGCAAATGCAGGACCCACTGCATTCTGCTCCCTGGATGCTTGCTGGCAATCCCAGCTCCCTCTCTCTGTGAGCACCACACTACAGCTCCTCTATGCCTTCCTGACCCTACGCTCAGCATTTGAGAAGCCGGGGAGAAGCTGCAGCACCATGTTAATGTGACAAGTTGTGCCAAAATGACAAGAGAAGTGTGTTAACACAAGTGGAGGACAATATTGCCCCCCAGAGAGACCTTGTCCCTATTTTGGGGTGAGGTAGCCTAGCTACATCCTCACAGCCATAAGCACTAAGCAAGATCTATGGTATCTAAAGTGAGAAACTGTTCCATTTTTAGATAAACGAGGTTGTGCATTTTCTTTTGGGGGTATTATACCCCTCACCTTTACACCTGCCCTATGATAGATAGGGACCTTGTCTGAACACTTCCCTGAATACCCTTTGTCACATCCTCATACTTGGCCATGTTGTCCCAGGCCAACCTCAGCCACCCAGTGAACAAACCAATCCTACAAGCCATCAGAAAACAAAATTTACAATTCCTCTCACTGTTCTGAAGCCAGTCTACCTTCACATCTCCTCACACCTACTGCGTTGTTCCTTCACACTTAACATACATCCTTCACAAGCCAGCTGTGTGCTTCTACCATGCCATAACAAAACACATCTCCTACCACACCATTCACCTCACTCTTTTCAGCTGCAATGCTTGCTCAGCATTTACATTCCTCCTCATTTTCAAAGCCATAATAAGAAAAACACCGAAAATAACACAGACTGGAGTTAGAATTGATCTCAAATTATGTCATGGATATTTCCAGCAATTCACCTGCTCTTTCCCATAGATGGGCCTCTGAAGGAGTATTTTATGAGCATCTAGAGTCTACTGTCTTCTCCTGCTGAAGATAAGATAGAAAGAGTCTAACAACAGAAAATGGATTTCAAGTGGCCACATGTTCCTGCTCAGAAATTGGAGCCAATGACTCCTTTCCCACTAAGGATTTCAGTTCTCACACAGGTGTCAATAGCAATCATGAAGGGAATCTGCTATCCCAGTGCTTTCACTACAGATCTGAAGGGTCACATGTCCCTTCCACACTATCCCAACACAGCTAGGAGTACCCCACACCCTTACAGCTCATCTCACTGTTGTCTCAGCACACAGCAGACTCCCTTAACAAGTGGCATACATTTCAGGTTGAGAATGTTCATGTTGATTTCCTCTATGTTCTAATCTCAGGCTTTGGCATTTTGAAACTGGGATTTTTGTTCACCATTCTGTAATTTTTATAATTTTGATGCTTAGTTGCTCTGAGTTTGTTTTTGTTTGTTGGTTTTTTTTTTTTTTTTGGCAACATTAATAAAGGGGCTCGCTTTGTAAAGACAAGTTTTATTCCCCTTATAGTTCTAGAAGTAGGGCAAGCATGATTTAAATGCAAGAAATATATATTCATTCTTTCTTCTGGTGAACTGCAAGTAAGCAGTGGAAACATTTATCCAGGTATTTACACAAAATATTTTTCTGGAGTAGCTGAGCCACCACAAATCAAACCAAGCATGGAGAATCCAACTTGCTCTGTTTTAGGAACAGGACCCCCTCATACTTATTATATTTTTGTTTTAATTATTACCAGTAAGCTTTTCCAAGTTTAAGAAAGTAACTAGTAAAGCTGTGCAGTATTTCTAGTACAGTTCACACCTGGAAGTCCCAGAAATCCTACTCTTAACTGTGTTAGGGTTTAGTTTAGTAACTAACCCTTTGTTCTGTGTTCATCAAAACGTTTCAGTTAAAACAATTGCTCAAGCTGGTAGAAGCATCAGCACAGACCAGTACAAATGAACTGAGGTTAGGTTTACTACAATATTGGTTGGACTCTATTTCTAACACAAAATAGAAGAATATATGCACTTTTTTACTCCCTAGAATAGAGACACATATCAGATCATCAGCTGAACCATAAAGGAACTGCAGATATTTTTGCTAATTTCACAAGCACTGATACACCTAGAGTGTTTTTTTTTCTTTCAAGGCTTTCAGCCCTACTTTGTAGGCTAAGAGTTTGAACAGTATAGGTATGAACTGGACTTGACCTTGGAGTCTTCTGAGGTTCAGGTATCAAAAAAGTATTGTGCTTCTTTTTGTTTAAGACTTCTCTGATGATACACTGAAGAAAAGAATGTGGTGTTCTACTGTTCTGCAGCTTGTCTTTTGACAACAACTGTAGCACCACACATGCAGAAAGATACAAATAAAACAAAGAGAAGAATTAACTTCCTGAAAGTAAAACTCTTGACTGTCCTTCCAAAATTATGTGCCAGCCCTGACCCTTTGGATGCATCAAGACAGCTAAGCCTTTTAACTTCATGAAAATCTTTTTAGATAGCTTACTCTGAGGGCAGATTTATGTCCAGAAAATTTGGAGTTGCTTACCAAAAGGATGAGAGTCATTTATTTTCCTGTTACTGGTCTGCCACACGAATGAGATATCATCAGCTAAAATATTCAGCAGAAGCTAGTCCTCACATTCCTTTCCCCCCCCCCCCCCCCCTTCTTTTTTTCCCTTTCCCTCTTTGAGACCAGTTACCTATTTAACTCCATCCTGTCAATTAAACCAGAGAAAAAACGCAAAGAACTAATTAGGCAACTGTGTAATTTTAATTAGCTGTTTTGATAATTAAACTAATTAGTTCCCCTGTGTTTCCACAATATGTGGTGGACTGGTTTTGATATCACGGCTTCAGAGTTCCATTCCATTAGTTAATTAGTCACTTTTGCATTAGAAAGCTTTATTAATGGCCTTAATTTGCAGTTGAAATGAGAAATCTGCTGTCAATAATTTGGATAATTGCCTACTGTTTGATTATAAAGTACAAAAGTAGCAGCACACTATTACATATGCAAATCCCAAGGGTTATTTCCTGGATGCTTAGCTTTCTTGATCTACATTTCATCCTCTCTCGCTTTCTGTTTTTTCTTGACCCTGTTAGGGGGAAGAGAATCCAGCTTATTAAGAAAATGAAGGCCTGTTTTTTTCCCCTTGTCCTGTACTGCATGTATGCTTGTGCCTGCAATTGTTAAAGTTATTGCTTGCTTTGTACCTAATTAGTGTCCTTGGAATTAAATGAACAGCTCTGTATACACCTCTAGCTCCTGCAGCCATGTTTGTGCATTGAATAATTGATTCTACTCTGCTAATCAGATAGGGACATAATGAGCCAGTTTAATTAAATGGGGATCTAACCTGGTGAACACTGGGAAAATATTTGCTCATTTACTTAGTAAAAGGCCACAGTTGCTTTTCATTGGATGGAAGGGAAGGTTATGGAAAGTAAAGTAGGCTTTGAAAGCAAAAACAGTTCACTGGCTGTCTATCCCTAGCAAATCAGACTACTTGACTAGAAAAAAAAAAAAGATTTAGTAAGTTTTGTGGGGTTTTTGTTTTTTTTTTAAAGGAAAAAAAAAAAAAAAAAAGACTTAATCAAAGGGCTAAAATTGCTGACAGGTTTCTCTGCCTCTCCCAAAGGTGTCAGCATCACTGTTCAACTATGCTCTAAGAGGCAGGTTGCCTGGTCTTACAGCCCTCAGTGATTTGCAGAAAGAATTTCAACTCAGTTCAGTTGAGTGTGTAACAGCAATAAGGTAAGATTCAGTTGCAGTTTATCTTCTTGTTAGCAGAGGACTTAACGTTGGGTGCATGTGTTTGTCTTTTGTGAAATGTGACCATTTATGCTAATGTTTTCTTAAATCCTGTTATTAAGATCTTCAAATTATTTCTATTTCCTGTCAATGTGAAAACTTAGGAGATGGTGACTGGGGATCAGGGGGAGGGCTGCCAAGAGTTATGTAACTTAAGTTTTTGTTTGTTTGTTTTCTTTTTTGATATTTTGAATATGCAGCTAAAGACTTTGAAGATAACATCTGATCATTTTCAAACTTTAAAGTGACTACAGCAATAATTCTTTAATGCCAGCTAAATCTTGGAAATGGGAAGATGATTATGGTCTCTAAATGCAAAAGATTACCCACATTTTCAATGACAGCTTAAGTGAAACTTACTGTCTTCAACATAATCTGCAAAAGCAAGCACTAGCTAAATACACATCTGTAATTCTAATTGCACATCAGAACAACTTTACCTGCAGGGATAAAGTAGTGTAAGGCCAATATAGAAACAACATGGTGCTCATCTGCTGTGGTGTACTAGGATGAAATAGCATATTGACCCTGAATCCATACTCTGAGTAAAAGCAATTGTCATTCTGCCACTGTAACACCTTGTTGCCAGTGGCGATGTAATTAAAGCTGTGAGGACTCATTTTCCATTCTTATCTCTTAAGCTCGTCTGAATCAGAAACTGTTTGTCTGTGGTAACTGAGAAAACGTACTACAAGGCTACATGTTTATGTATGAATTTTTGGTAGACTATTTTTATGGGGCAGTGAGGGGACAGCTCTAAGCATCTTATTTCCACCATTCATTCTCCTTCTGTATGTGTGTATATATATATAAAATATAACTTGTGTGTGGAGATATATATGTAATTTTATATATTTGATTCATACACACATATAGAGATAGATATATAGGCACACAAGCGTACACAGTTTAAATTTTACTCACCCCCTTTTCTCCTCTATTAAAATTCCGAATGGCTAAGAGGATTTTCTCAATTTAGTCATACTTTTAATCTTCACTGAAATGAGTGATGACTTCTTATAATAAAAAGTTGACAGGCTTACATTGCGCACCGGTGGATTAGTTTCCCTTGGTGATGAGGTTTTCTTTTGTGCGCCGTGTGTCTGTTTGATGGAGGTTTAACAGAAAGCATTTTGGCAGAAATTGGATGCAGCAGGGATCATCTGGAGATGGCTGCTGTTCGATATTAACTGCACACAGTAACTTTTTTTTTATTTATTTTTTATTCTTCAGCCAGGTGACAGAAGCAACCAAAGCATGTGTTTTCATACTGAAAGAGGTAGAAACATTTTGGGGGGGATTATAAAATCAAAAGTATGCATGTGGAATGCACCTCCTTAAGCATCATGTTTAATTTGCTTTTAGCTATTGTTTAACCAAAGAGAAAAGTTAGCTATTCTCTTTAAGAAGTTATCAGACCTATGAACATCTGCAACATGTACCTTTTTTTCTTAAATAAATAAAGCCTTGCATCCTCAGTGTTTGGGGGGAGGAGGTGGGAAGAAATATGCATTTAAACAAGATACTGATATAAAAACTGTGCTTCCTTAGCACATGTGCATGGACTGAATTATTTTGGAGAAAATAAGAAAGGCAAAAGATTTTGCACAGCTTCTAAAAGTTTCCAGCAGGCACAGGAGGGCATAAACAAATATCAAGAGGCATGCTGAAGTTATTGATGTGATGAAGGCATGAGACCATTTCAGTGTTAATTTGTGACAGATCAGGTAGTTGTTTTGAGACGCTTGTATGTACTCTGACACCTGTATTAGAATAAGGAATGTAATTCTGCAACATCTGCCTGATTAATTGATAATACTGTATCAGTAATTGTGCTGGAAGAAAAATGTCTGTTTTCAGAAGCCCTGAGTAAGACTGTGTTGTCAAAGAAAGCTGTTCTTTGGGTTTTCTGAACAGAAAGCCTGAATAAACCAATGTTTGACTGGGCTTAGCTTCAGAAAATGCCTGCCTTCACTACTTCACTGAAACCCACCTTTACCAAATGGGGGGGGGAGGAACAAAAACAACAAAAACTGCCCCTAAACAATGCAAATTTTCTGTTACACTCTCTAAGTTCATTTTGTTCAGCCAAACTTCATAAGAACAAGCAGAGGTATTTATACTATGTAAGAAATAGTTTTTCAGAAAACGTGCCACATAAGTACAACATAAATTCAATATCAGTTGAATCCAGTTCCATAAATAATTCTAGAAAGATCAACAGAATGGATGAGTATATTTTAAAGCATGCCATGCTCCTCATGAGCATTCTTATAACTTGGTTCTAGGTATCTGGATATGATTGATTTTAATTTCTTTAAGTAATTTGTGTCAAATGCCAAATAGTTACCACTAAAATAATAACGAGCAGCATCTGAGCACTTTTCATACTTTAGAATTTTATCTGACACTTAATTTTATTTTTTTTTTCAGATAATAATAATAAAAAAACTAATCTCTTCTACGTCACTGAGCTTTTGAGAACAGGAACAATATGTTTATAATAGAGACAGGAAAAGCTTAATCTGCACTTACCTCTGGTTCAGACAGCCAGCAGTGACAATCCTGCTTTCCTTGTCAAGTTTCAAGAACTCACAATCCTTAATTTAAACACTTAAGAAATCTATGGAGCCTGTCAGTCTACTTAATGAAGCCTCCTCCTTCCCCCTTTTTTTTTTTTTAAACAAAATCTGACTTTCTTTAAAGACCACTTAAGGCATATCTCTGATTATACAAACAGGTTCTGTCCTACAAAAGTGAATAATCCAATAATGCCTCCTTCAACTTGTTTCCCGTGCCACCTCTCCTTCCCCCCCATAGTTCATTAAAGGGCTGTAGCTTCTTTAAAAGTAGAAGCTACTTTAAAATAGACATCAGATATGTCATTTTCAATGCAAACAATATGTAGTACTCAATACGAATCACTGCTTTGATTACAGGGTTTTTGATCTTATGTCATTTAGAATGTTATCCTCAGAAATTAATCATCCTTTAATATTGTTTTACATCTCTATCAAAATATGCCTCTTTTTCAGATATTTACAATGAGTGAAACTCTTTGCTCAGCAAATATGAGAACAGGTATACATGATGCAAAAAGAGAAGCTGTGAATTTGAGTTGTTTGGAAAGTAAGACTACTTAATTAGGTGGATTTTGGTACCTAGATATTTGATGCCTTAACCTAGGTTCTCTAGAATACCTGAAGCAATTTATTTGAGAGTCAGATGCTGAAGTAAGATTGATACTTTGCTACGTTATGCTGTGAAATATGTACTGACATCCCTTTCCCAATGAATTTACTGTCCCCCGGGACAAAATACTAAATGAATTTATACACAGTATGAAAATATATGGATATTTTCCCCCTTTGTTTCATATTCTAATCATAGAAATCTAGAAGGAAAAATGTACGTGAGTGGCAGGAATATGAGGTCATATAGTTGGGTTGATTATATAAGCTACTCAAACATATAAAATCAGTAAACGTTAATGGTTGAATTTGCTGCCCAAAAGTGACAGTCAATGCTGATAATGCTTCTTATAGATATCACAACAGAGGAGAGCCTTGAAAAAAATATTTGCATATATATTAACATAATGTGAGCACTAATGACATAGTCATAGTATGATAGAATGGGTTGGGTTGGAAGAAACCTTAAAGATCATTTATTTCCAACCCTACTGCCATGGACCTTCCCATGGACCTTCCACTAGACCAAGTTGTCCAAAGCCCCATCCAGCCTGGCTTTGAAAACTTCCAAAGATGGGCCATCTACAACTTCTCTGGGCAACCACTTCCAATGCCTCACCACCCCCTGAGTGAACAATTTCTTCCTTGCATATAGTTCCACCCTTTTTCAGTTTAAAACCATTACCCCTTGCTCTGTCACTATGTTTCCCATCTTTTCTGGAGACACCCTTTAAATACAGGAAGGCCTTGATAAGGTGTCCATGGAGCCTTTTCTTCTCAAGGCTAAATAACCCCAACTTTCTCGGTCTTTCTTCATAGGATAAGTGCTCCAGTCTTTTGATCATCTTCATGACCATCCTCTGGACTCAAACAGATCTGTGTCCTTCTTAAGTCCGTGGCCCTAGGGTTGAATGCAGTACTCTAGGTGGCATCTTGCAAGAGTGGAGTAGAGTGGGAGAATCACCTCCCTTGACATGCTAGTTACACTATACATTGAGTGCATTTGTATGCATTGAGTACAGACTGCATGAGTCAGTAATGTACCCCGCTGCTAAGGAGGCCAATGATATTCTTTGCTGCATTAGGCAAAGCATTGCCAGCAGGTCAGGCAAAGTGATCGTTCTCATCTATTGAGCAATGGTGAGGTCACACCTGGAATACTGTGCCCAGTTCTGGGCCCCCGAGTACAAGAGAGACATATTGGAAAGAATGAGGAGGAGGACCACAAAGCTGGTCAAGGGACTGAAGCACCTCTCCTATGAGGATAGTCTGAGAGAGTTGGGACTGGTCAACATGGAGAAGAAGAAGCTCTGGGGTATCTTATCAATGTGTATAAATACATGAAGGGATGGTGCAAAGAGGATGAAGCTATGCCATTTTCAGTGGTGTCCAGTGCCAGGACAGGAGGCAATGAGCACAAAGCTGGAACACAAGAGATTCCATCTAAACTTCAAGAGGGACTTCACTGTGTGGGTGACAAAGCACTGGTACGGGTTACAGAGGCATATATATTACAGAGGCATGGGTGGCAAGATAGGGTTCCAGTCAGAAAGACTGAGTGAAAAGATGGAAGACCAAGTAAAAAATAGCACATGTCAATTAGGCATGAATAACAGCAAGATGTCAGTATTGCCTATTGTGGCCAAAATTTGTAAGGAAGAAGCAAAACATTCATTTTTGACTGAGTTTTAAAATTGTAAGACTGCCAAAAGATCACATCAGAGTGAACGAAAAATACAGGACACTAGTTAAGAGCGGAGAAATAGGTCTCTGAATCAGTACTGTAAATATAGTACCATCTCGTACGTGAAGATCTGCCAAAAGGTTTTCATCTGGTAGGAGGAGGTATCTGGAAATTCTCCATAAAATACTTTTGATGAAAGGGTTTGGATTTATCACTTTTTTTTCCAACTGTGCAATAAAAGCTCCAATGTAATACCAGAAGACAAAGGAATCATATTTTTCATGTAAAGGGCTATCAATGTGGACTTACACATCAAATGCTTTTACTGAAGTTATGTAAACTTGGCTTCTGAGTCCGTTGTATACATAAAACTGTGGAAGTCTTTCATTTATATATGTAGTCTGATGTCTGTTTTAATTTTCAGGGGGCTTATTCTGACAGATTTCCAGTTCAGTAAATCTTGTCAATAGAGATGTTTTGTCTGTTTAATGCACATATGAAACCCAAATTTTGGTCTAAAGAGTTAAATATATTTTATATGAAATGACTATATTTTAGTACTCAGTATGAAATGGTTGAACTGTCCTTAAACTTAAGCATTTTCTGTCTCATTGAAGTTCATCATTATCACCGTTCCTGGAAATTGAGAATGTTTCAGGCTGTTGGCCAGAGATGGTTACAGGCTTTTCAGTGAAAAAAGTTTGCCCAATATTAAGAAAGAGCCTTACCTGTATGCCAGGAGGTAAACACCTCCTTTGGTTTGTGGTACTCAGATCACAGTTCAAAACTGGCTATGAATTTCCAGCTGAGACTGAAATTAAACCAGAACTATTATACACTAGAAATCCTGCTTTTTATCCAGTCTATAGGAAAGGCTGTTTCAGGAACAGGTCTACTTATTCTCATTTATGCTGTCACTGTCTTAACTCTACCTTGATTTCTGGAATGTGCACATGCTTTTCCCATTTGCTGGATATGTGTTAATCTGCTAGCATTTGTCTCTCATTTTAACTCTTTCTCATCCAGACTCTAGTATACTGGCAAGGATATAAACATAATTGATCTTTGGAGTACTTCACAACTAGAGAAATTTGAAGTTGGAGTTTTAGATGTTGTGTCTCTCAATAGGGCTTACAACAGTTCAGGTGAATCCCATTAGTTCTTGTGCAAACTGCTGTCCATAGCATCCCTGGGCTGACTGCTGCCAATATATTCAGGAGATTGAGGATAGGTGTCTGCCTTCACCCAGAAACAGCAGATCACTGGACATCGGTCTTAAAAATGCCATTTCTCTTTCGAATGTTGACCTGAAATACAGATTGTGCTAGCCTAATGTATTGATTCCAGTTTTCTCACTGGCTAGTCTTTGAGTGCGCTCCACAATTAAAAGTTTGAAGCTGACTGGTAGATAACATGATGCAGTTTCTTCTGTGAGGAAAGAAATGGACCTGCCTTAAAAGGGCCGTTGATTAATTTAGCCAAGAGAAATGTAGTTGCTGGGGATAACTAATGACACAGATCAGAGTGAGAGGTCAGAATGAAACAATATTTAAGTTTTCATTGCTTCTGGAGATGTGAATTTGATTTCTGTAATGAAGGACAAAGTGTTTGTTCATCAGCAAGCAGAGTCTAAATTGTTGTGATGTGCAAATGCAGACCTTGACATAGATCTACCTCATTTCCTGGAAGGATGCTGATTGCCCTATGCTTGCACATAATACATGGCCACTGACATTTCCAGGAAGGTAGCATGTCACCACACATCATTCCTGACACCAGCAGATAAATGAGGTCTGAAGTCCTGAGCTTAAACATCCCATGCGGTTACAGACTTGTATTTCCAACATGGGTAGCTGAGTCAGGCACATACTAGGTCCACTGAGCCAAATTTACTGACTTGAAGCCAGCATGCTTCTGCTGAAGACAGTGGTGCAACAGAGGCTCAGGTCAATATAGAACTTTGCATACTGTATTTCACATACATATTTAAAGCAGTATGGCTTTGCATGGTAGTTTCCAGCTTTATTACATGAATATATATGTTCCTGCTAATGTAATTCTCTTGAAAGGTATAAATAATGGATGTTCTTCATAAGCTGTTGACCCCCTGGTAAGACTGAAATCAGAGAGGGAGTTTGAGCTACCTTGCACAATTCAGCTTGCACCTGCACTCAAAGTCACTGGATAAAAGTCAGTTAGAGGAATGCCTGCAATGTGTCACTGCCTGCTGCCTCCAGTGTCACTCTGGTCACTAACACCAATGAGTCTATTAGACAGGGGGAGCAAAACAGTTGAAGTAATGTAGCTTGTTAAACTGCTGCCTTCCAAGTCTTTGGGGGCATTTTTTTTTTTTTTTCTTAACAAAGAACAACTGTAACAGAAGAGGCCTTTGGCATCAAAACAGGTGTGATAGCTCCCCATTTCCCACAGACAGCTACAATGATAAAGGAAACAATTCTCAAATATTGCCAGTCCTGGGGCATTTTAATCCTTTGCAATTCAAATACTTTGCCAAATCAGAGACCAGATAAGCCTAAGTTCCCATAAAGTTCTTTTTTCTGCTTGAGAATAGAAGAGAACGAATGCAGGAAACAGCAGCAAGGACTTAGTTTGCAAAAGTCTCCTAGGATTTGCAGAAGGAAAAAATATTACAGAAAGCCAGATTTTGTCCACTATGCTTACTAGTGTGCGTGGTCTGCATAATAGTAACTACTTCTGATCTTCAGGTATAGGTATTACCTTTGTATGCTTTACATTTATTTATTTATTTATTTTGCAGGCTCCATTTGTACATGGTTTGAGAGGACTGGACAGATGGAAAAAAAAAAGTTATGACTTTTTATCACTTCCCCCCCCCCCCCCACACACACACTTTTTTAATCTGAAAAGGGAAATCAGTTTTAATTTTAAATGGAGGACTGAATATTTTTATTTTTCCCACCCCACAGCCATTGTACCCATCATAATGAGAGGTAGTACATGTCTCTATGGACAACCTTGCAAAAACACTTTCTAGGGATTTTTACTTTAAAGTGCTAGACCTATAACACTATAATTTATGACTGCACCACTAAAATGCAGAAGTCTATTCTTGTTCCTGATGTAGACAGTTCCCACAGCTGTTCGTGGTGGTGTTATTTAATACTTTCCAAGATGTTTCGGCACTGGTAGTAAAGTGCCAAATTACCAAATCATGTCTAGGCTTGCACCAGACAGGGTTAGGAGAAAGCACTTTGAATCTAGTTTTTGTCATATTCTTATCACTGCAACAACAGTAGACAGTACCAAGAAAAACACTAGCGTATCCAAACAGTAGGCACCTAAAATTAGTATACATGTATATACTCGGCAGGTTTCAGAATCACAAATTGAGAAATCCAGGTGCTTACATCATTTATGTACTTGTTAGTGATACACTGGCAACCAAACAAATGCATGCTGAAGCCTGGTTCAACAAGAAGATAACTAGACCTTTCTCTCTCTACAACCAAACAAATTTAATACAGCTCTTTTTATAGCAAAGGATGTCCAATATTACATTAGTACATTGAGATAGTGCTTTAAAAGAAATTCAGGCTGCTGTTAACAAAGTATTACTCTGGATTTACATCTTTATAACTGAGATGAGACTCCAGCCCACTGTATACAGTATAATTTTTTTCCCCTATGGTTAGTTATAGTATAAACATATCCTGCTTCTTTCATACAGCCACCTGCCATTTTTGCTTTATTGCTGCCAGAAGGCTTAAAGGCATGCTTTTAAATATCTTGAAAGTTTCCTGTTGATAAGAAAAGGTGGTTTTAACACTTTTAAGTAAACAGTAACACACAAACATCACAAATCATGCTTTTTGATAGAATCTACAGTAACTGCATGAATCATGAGGGACACTACTGTGTGGGGAGGAGGAAAAAAAAGGCTCAATTTCTAGCAGGGAGAACTCATAAGAATTAGTTATAAAATATGGGTTGGATATATACTGTTGTATACCAAAACAATTAAATCAGAGTTTTCAACAGTCTCTGTATGTCTCTTGTCTTAGCAACAGTCATTGGGCAGTTCTGCAGGTGGGACAATAGCAGACTGCTAACTCTCATGAGTATTTTGATCTATTGAAATCCACAACTCAGAGGGGAAAAATTATCTTTTGAAGTCTAGGAGAACAGATGCAATACAGTAACACAAGAAACTGCTTCTTAAAAATTTCTGTAACCTGGATGTTTGGAATATCATTTCTGGAATATTACTACTGTTCCTGGACAGATTAAATACTGAAACTTAAAAATTATTGATATGTGTTCAAATGCTGTCATACAAAACACATCCATTCAACAGGCAGCAAATTAAACTGCAGTTGACCTAAACAGAGATTGTTTACTATAAATCATGAGTACAGTGCATAGATTCAGAGTCTAAACATGAGCTCATGGTTGGCTACCTACAAATACATATCCTCTGTCAACAATCACAAGCTTTGGGATGTCAGCAAAGCACCAGATGCATGTTTTACATGTCCAAACTGACAACTGGAAAATTTATAGCCCCTGTGTTTGGAACAGTTCCTAGAAGTGTACTAAGAATAATTAAGACAGCCTCTTCAAAGGAAAAAGTGAGTGGTGAGTAGTCCCACCCCAGCGTGAATATTTGTAGAAAAGGTTTCAAGTCTTCTCTCCCTCCATTTGTGAGTTTCCCATTAGAAGTTTCTCATTTCTAATTATGTGTTATGTTTTAACCCGGTAGACAGCTAAAAAACACACAGACACTTGCTCACTCCCCACCCTGCCCCACAGTGGGATGGGGGAGAAAATTTAAAAGAAAAAAAAAGAAAATTTCGAGAACCAGTTGGTTGAGATAAGGATAGTTTAACAAGAAAGAAAATTAAAATAAAATAACAAAAAGAATAAACAGAACAAGTGATGCACAATCTAATTGCTCATCACTAGCCAACTGATGCCAATCCAGTCCCTGAGCAACAGTGGCCATGCACCCCTGGAAAACTCCCACAGTTTTATTGAAGAGCGTGACACTGTATACTATGAGATAACAACTTTGGCCAGTTTAGGTCAGCTCTCCTGGCTGTGTCCCCCCCAGTTTCTTGTGTGCCCTCAGCCTCCTCACTGCCAGGGCATCATGAGAAGCAGAAAAGTCCTTTGTTCTGTGTAAGTACTGTTCAACAAAAACTAATATATCAGTGTGTTATCAGCATTATTCTAATCCTAAATCCAAAACACAGCACCATAACAGTTACTAGAAAGAAAATGAGCTCCATCCCAGACAAAACTAGGACATCAAGTCTCTCAGATTTTTTGATTCAGCATACATGTATTTTAGCCTATGAATTACAAGTGTAATTGCCACTATTTGTTGTGCTGTTGTTTGTTTTGTTATATTTTTCCCAGCATGAATTTGACTAGCTGAATAACACAGGATACATACTGCTTTTAAATTAGATGACTAAAATGTTATAACCTGAGGATGAATAACAAGTTTCTTTATTGTGTCAAGACTTTTTTCCTTGACTTTAGCAAAGCTTTTTAAAAACTACAGTCCAAAAAGTACAGTCCAAAGTTCTTTGAAGCAAACTAGGACAACAGCAGTATAGATGAAATTACCTGCAAGTGGGTGCATAGCAAGTTGAAAAACTGTACTTATTGAGTAGTTATCCATCATTAACTTTCAAAATGGAAAAGTATTTCAAATTTACTGCTGCGGGGAACTACAGCCTAATTCCAGCTGGTATTCATGTTAATATCGGCTATGGAGCAAGGTACTTTTTCTAAGATCTATGAAGGGCCACAAATGGTGAGATTACAAGCACTTTGACAAAAAAAAAAATAAAAATGTTACAATGGAGAGGTGGTCTGAAACCACTAGAATGAAAATCAACTGAGTCAAGTGCAAAATGTTACACTTAAAAGAAAAAATACTTAAAACTGGGTGTAACTGGCTCAGTCGTAGCATTACATTAAAAGTTCTGGGTTCTACAGTGAAATCGTGATCAAAAGCAGAAACTGAGGGCCAGAGATACAGACTGGGGAGAAAAGAAAAAAAAAATCACATTCCTGGAAATATTAATGGGAAAGTGCCTTTACTTTTTGTTGAAAAGACTTCATATGGAGTAATAGATCCAGTATGGGATATCACACACAGAAATACATAGGTAGTCTGGAGCAAATCAGTACAAACACAAGAGGAAGGGTTTGGTTCTGTTTTGTTTGATGTTTAATTTTACCAACTGTGACTGCTGCCAAAAGAGAGTCCCATGTCTGTCTCCATGCTCTTTCAGTTTCACTGGCATCTCATCTAGTGCTTAGGAGGTTGTGTGTTGCATTGGCTAGTGACCTGAAGGAAAACTAGCACACCTAATTAAATGAAGCTATGTGATTCTCTGATCCAGTCCTAATGGAAAAGTTGGGAACACAGTTGTGTGCAAAGGGGAAGAAGTGCTGGCTGTCTCAACAGCAGCCTTCAGCTATGCCAGAAAAAAAATCAGCATCAAAGTGTGCTCTGAGGCTGCCGGTCTGTGGGCAGCAGACTGCTGCCTTGTCCATTCTTCCTGATTCAGTCCTCTCCTACTTAGGGCAACATGATCACATCCACTCCTTTTCACTGATTTTTATTCTTGCTAGAGTCTGTCATAACTTAACAACTCAGTGGAAAGCTACTTTTATTTTATTTTATTTTATTTTATTTTATTTTATTTTATTTTATTTTATTTTATTTTATTTTATTTTATTTTATTTTATTTTATTTTATTTTATTTTATTTTATTTTATTTTATTTTATTTTATTTTATTTTATTTTTTGCTAGGCTTGTTTTCTGGTGCATACATTTTAACAGAGAACTCATGAGCATGTGTGATTTCACATGTTGAGGCATCTTCCAGTTCATAAAAGTTCCTCTTCCATTCATAAAAAAAAGTCACTATACTATACAGTACTTACTTTTTCCTCAAACTTCACAAAGGTTAAGAGGAAACAAGAAACTAATGGTTTAATTTGCTTCAAAGGTAACTTTGGAGAGGCTGTGGATGTGGTCTACCTTGACTTCAGCAAGGCTTTTGACACCGTCTCCCACAGCATTCTCCTCAAGAAACTGGCTGCTCTTGGCTTGGACTGGCGCACGCTTCGTTGGGTTAGAAACTGGCTGGATAGCCG
This sequence comes from Anas acuta, assembly GCF_963932015.1. NCBI lineage: Eukaryota > Metazoa > Chordata > Aves > Anseriformes > Anatidae > Anas > Anas acuta. Next base: position 138,463,066 of record NC_088979.1, read on the forward strand.
GGCCCAAAGAGTTGTGGTAAATGGAGCCAAGTCCAGTTGGAGGCCAGTCACTAGTGGCGTCCCCCAGGGCTTGGTGCTGGGGCCGGTCCTCTTTAACATCTTCATCAATGATCTGGATGACGGCATTGAGTGCACCCTCAGTAAGTTTGCAGATGACACCAAGCTAGGTGCGTGTGTCGATCTGCTCGAGGGTAGGAAGGCTCTGCAGGAGGATCTGGATAGGCTGCACCGATGGGCTGAGGTCAACTGTATGAAGTTCAACAAGGCCAAGTGCCGGGTCCTGCACCTGGGGCGCAATAACCCCAAGCAGAACTACAGGCTGGGTGAGGAATGGTTGGAGAGCTGCCAGGCAGAGAAGGACCTGGGAGTGATGGTGGACAGTCGGCTGAATATGAGCCAGCAGTGTGCTCTGGTGGCCAAGAAGGCCAACGGCATCCTGGCTTGTATCAGAAACACTGTGACCAGCAGGGCTAGGGAGGTGATCGTCCCCCTGTACTCGGCTCTGGTGAGGCCGCACCTCGAGTACTGTGTTCAGTTTTGGGCCCCTCTCTATGAGAAGGACATCGAGGTGCTTGAGCGGGTCCAAAGAAGGGCGACGAAGCTGGTGAGGGGCCTGGAGAGCAAGTCCTATGAGGAGCGGCTGAAGGAGCTGGGCTTGTTCAGCCTAGAGAAGAGGAGGCTCAGGGGTGACCTTATTGCTCTGTATAAGTACATTAAAGGAGGCTGTAGCGAGGTGGGGGTTGGCCTGTTCTCCCATGTGCCTGGTGACAGGATGAGGGGGAATGGGCTAAAGTTACACCAGGGGAGTTTTAGGTTAGATGTTAGGAAGAATTTCTTTACTGAAAGGGTTGTTAGGTACTGGAACGGGCTGCCCAGGGAGGTGGTGGAGTCACCATCCCTGGAAGTCTTCAAAAGACGTTTAGATGTAGAGCTTAGGGATATGGTTTAGTGGGGACTGTTAGTGTTAGGTCAGAGGTTGGACTCGATGATCTTGAGGTCTCTTCCAACCTAGAAATTCTGTGATTCTGTGATTCTGTGAAAAGCTTCCGAACTAGGTGTCTAGAGTAAGCTTAAATAGTTATTCTCTCTCAGTGGAGGGGAACCAGGTAGATCATCTCCTGAGGTCTTTTCCAACTTTACATTTACATGTCTCTAACGTTACTGTTCTAACACAGATTCAAATAGAGAATCTTCATTTTCCAGATGTTAAGACAGACAGCATAATTCATAGAAATGTTATTCAGAGAAGCAAAACACAGAGACTGAACTATCCATCTGTAATTCAAACAACATTTGCTCTTATAACTCATTCATCTGGACAATTTACAAAATTGGCACGGCCATAGTCCTATTTGCATGATAACAACAGCTGACAAAAGTTCTGGGAGCAGGAAGGATGGCTCTGTGATGAAGGCCTGGAGCTAAGTTAGACAGTCAAGAATATTTGTTCTTGTGAGCCGAAAAGAGACATTTTGTACAAAGAGTGAGTTGCTATACCTGACACAAAGAGTCAAAACTCTCTTACTCAGGTGGACTTAAAAAGGATGATTTGACTTAGAGTAAGGGCACGAAACTGGGAGTCAGAAGGCATTTAAGGGCCTGCATCCCAACTTTATCGCCTATCATTTGTTACGGCTTGGAGTTGGTACGCCAACATCCATGCTCCTCGGCTGGACTCCCTGCAGCAAGCAAGGACAGATGTCTTGCTGCACTGGTGCATGATCCCCAATGGAATATTCCCTATGCCTCTGCCAGCAGGGTCAGAAAACTGCAGCAGCTGCTGCAAAAATAGCCCCAAAAGCTCCAGTTGCCTATTCTACCTCCTGATTGTTCAGCCTCTTATGAAGCTGTAGGAACTTATTAAGCTTCTTATAGAACCAGGTAGTCAACTGGCAGACTGAATTGGTCTGAACCTAGAGTAGAAATTTTATTTAAAAGTTGAGATCCATTAAATAGTTGTGCTAATCTCATTGAGCAAAGGGATCTGCAATGGAGAAGGAGTGAGTTCAGTTAAAAGAGAGGGCAACAATTTATTGTGCTGGTATACCTGTCAAAGTAACTGTCTAAAAATGAAACCACAATCTCAGTCAAGGGCCCAAGCCTGTACTATTAATTAAATGACAATATTAAAATAACAGGAATGCTCTATTTTATTTACTCAGTGTTACTGTGAATTTGCATGAGAGTAATTGAGAAAAATTTAGGTTATGGTAAGACTTTTCAAGCTGTCATAATAAAACTAATATGAAAAGATTGAGATAAGTCTCTGATTGTGGGGGTGGAATATTTATCTTTACAAGGAAAAATTTGGAATTGCAAGTTCTTTTTCCTTTGAAGATACAGGGGAAAAAAAAAAAAAAAGAAAGAAGAAAGCATGAGAGACAGGAGAGACAGAGAGAGAGAAAGTTCCAGCTATAGAAGGTATTCGTCAAGAACAGCCATCGGCCAGCACCACAAATGAGCAACTCCAGTGTGAAAACACTTTCAAAGTTCTAAATGAGTTGTCCCTGTGGTAATAAAGAAAGCTGTTTTACAGCATGACAGTATGTAAGACAGCATTGTCAGCTATAGTTTATTTAAAGCACAGGGCCTGTAACAGGAAAATAATGACTTTAATAAAATTTACTATTGACTTTGTAGGCTAAAATCTTTCTGTCATCAGGAATACAGAAAAACAACCTGCCTGAAAGCCCTTCACTTAAATATATTCCTTTAATATTTCAAAGTAACTTGTGATTCTTTTTTTTTTTTTTTTTTTTTTTTTAATATACATGCTACTTCAAAAGATACTGTAGTGGGGTGGAAATTAGTATTTTTAATAGAAAGTTGGAATTGCTTACATAAGGGAAAAACTGGTAATGACCTATGACACTGTCTACTGAAAGCAACATTTGAGGAAACTGCAAAAGCAGTTAATGCAATTCCTTGAAAAGCTGTATAAAGCTATGTCACAAATGAATGATTTATAAATTACTGAACGTCCTTCTCATCTAGAGGATATCTTTTAATCATGTGCTGTAGTTTTCTCTGAGTGAACTCCAAAGAGCATGCTGCAGAGAAATACAGAAATCTGCAGCATGTTAACAAGGTTGGGGTCATTTCTAAGAATTGGGGGGGAGGGGGGGGGTGCAAAAAATAAAAATCCTCACATTCGTCTTGATTTTACTTTCCAACCAATTTGATTAAATGCACTATAGCTTGCTGGTAGTGTGTAAGAGGTCACACCTTTTATATGAAAAACTGCAGAATTTTCATTCCTTTAATGTTTTTTACATAGTTAAAATACACTGTGGTAAAAAGTTTCCCAACAGCATATGACAGCTCAATTTAGAGGTGAAACCTTTTAATAAAATCTCATGAAATGAATGCTTTGGTTTATGCACTCTGTTTGTGTTTCCCACTGGAGTGCTTAGCATTGTGAAGCAGTGGTTTCTTTCTTTACTGCTGCAGAGCAGCATCATGAAGGAGAGTCTGGAGCTTTGGAATAGAAAAGATGTAGCTTAGCCACAGTAAAATTGTTGATGGGAGACTCTTAATTTACAATGAAAATGCTTTCATTTTGACTTTAAAAAAAAAAAAAAAAAAGCTTTTGTGCACTAATTTACATTGCAGATAATTAATTAAAAATGAAGAAAAATATTCTACAGAGTCTTTTTAGAAAAGACTCTGGGGTCCAGAAATAGTATTAAGAGGGAACCAATTAAAGATTTATCTGAGAACGAATAATTTCACTAGGACTTTGGCTGAAGTCACATTTGTTGTAGCTTTGCCTTGTTCCATGCACATCCACATCCACAAATCCTTCTTGTGTTTGCTAAGGGACATATCAAGGAAGAAACAATCTTTCCATAAGAAAGCACCATGTCTCTCTTTCGTAATACACTATGTAAATACCACCAAAAAAAAAAAAAAAAAAAAAAAGTGGCAGTACCTTTTCTAAACTTGTGAAAGTTTAATCATGTGGTTCACAGAAAATGTAATGTATTTCCATGCTCGGAAACTTGGAATTCATTCATTGCTCGAGAACTAGGAAGACAAAGAGGGTGAGTATCAGTGCAGGACCAGGTCTGACAAACAACCTCTTACACCATATGAATTATACTAGCTCAGCCTATCTGTGCAGCCAACATGTTATCAAGTGCTGCCAAGAATCATAAAGCCAATATAATATAAATCACTGAGAGGAAGTATGACGATGAATGAATGCTATATGGGCCCCAAAAATCACAGTCTTGCCAGGATGCTGCTTGTAAAACACTTGCTGTTTCAGATTTGCATGGTGTCTTAAAAAGCTCTTCTGTAATTTTGACCCTCTGATTCTTTGTATGCACTTGCATGACATACTGTCTATCATCCTTTGTGGGTTCTGCAGCTAGGAAAAGGGTTCTTCTTGGCATGTTGTTCTAGTTTTTCATACTTTCATAGTAAATTAAATTGAGTTTGCCACCTTGATATAACAAACATACCTGCCCAGAAGTATGTTAATCTGTATGTCTACTGCCCTCATTTGGCTGCAGTCACCAGGACTCGGGATCTGCTACAATGTAAATTTTGAAGAGAGACTAAAATATTTTGCTTTTTGTAGGTCTGCCAGATTTCAGTAAATATCTGAAAATATCAAATACATGGATGAATTAGGAAAAAATGTTTGCACATGGGTACACTACTAGACCCAAATGCTGGCATAAGCCCTATAAAGAATATAGGAAGTAGAAGAGTTACAAAATCTTGACTGTATGAGTGAGGGGTCATACAGGAATGTATGACCACTCAAGAAGACTCGGGGGTGAGAAGAAATGTGTTGCACCACTTAAAAGTATTTAATCAAATCTTTAGAGTAAAGTTTGAAATGCAGTACAGATTTTCTGGGTGACACAGATGGGGAAAGGGAGACTTAAGGTGTTTCTCCTTCACGCCATCTTCCATCCACTTTAATCCCCTTCTCACACCATAGCTCTTTGCTGGGGAGTGACCCAATGCAAAGAACATGTCCACACTTCATTTGATGTAGGAAGAGACCTCAGGACATTTATTCAAATCAGTGTTACACTTATGAAATAAGATGTTGAATGCATTTTAAGAGACCTGCTTTTCAAGACATGTCAGAAATTTCCATCCTCTAAGAAATGCTGAGAGTTCAGTGCTTGAAAAAAAAAATCAAGACCCTATCTAGATTTTGGAGTTTGTCTTAGACTCCAGCTCTTCAAAGTCTTGCCCTTACTTTTCATCCAAACTGCAAGAGGATAGTTTTATTAATTTCAGCTACAGGTTATTTTTTCTTTTATCTTATTTTTCAAGGCATGTGTGATTGAAGAGAAATACTTCAAATCTATAGCTCATCAACTTTAACTTTTTTTTTTTTTTTTTTTGGTCAGGATTTATGTAATGTAGAACACAGGACATTTACTCATTAAACTCTTCCCTGAGGTCCCAAAAGTTCCAGCCTTCCTACTATGTATTGGACAGGAAGAGGGAGATCAGACAAAACATAGGAAGAAAAAAAAAAAAACATTTTCAAGAGGACCTTATCATCTTTTAAGCTTCTTAGGGGTGTACTTATTTCATTCAATTTTTCTTCTTGCACTTTTCTGACATTGCTTTGCTGCTCAGTAAAGATATTTACAATTACAAGCTGAACTGCAGGAACTCACATTACCTCCAAAATAGAAATAAATGTTGCTTAACGAAGATTACAAATGTGCCACATATATAGTACTTTCCAAAGTGCAACTAAAAATAAAACATAGATCTGAGAGGTGGAACAGGAAGTCTAAGCATTATCTAGTCATACTTTCTAAACCTGGATAAATAATTAATGGCTTTATTGCATAGTATCCCTATCTGAGACATCTAAATTATCTGGGACGCTCAAAGGCCTAAGTACACAAATGATCCTTTAATATTTTCTGCCTTGAAGGATCACCTGATACAGGTGATCAAGGAGAAAATGAGGTGGTTTCTCTGCTGGACCTCATCCTTGCAAACAAGGAAGAACTGGATGGGTATGGGAGGGTCAGGAACAGCCTTTGCTGCAGTGACTATGAGATAGTAGAGTTCAGGATCCTGAGAGGAGAGAATGAGGCAAAAAGTAGGATCTCAGACCTAGACTTCAGGAAAGCAGACTGCCCTGTGCAAGACCTGATTCATGGAATCCCCAGGGATATTGTCCATGAGAGGTCTAGAGAAGCTACTTGATTTTGAACGTTTGCCTCACCAAGCTAAAAACCAGTCCATCCCAAAGTTTGAAAAATCAGGTCAAGGTGGAAGAAGGCCTTCACAGATAACAAAGAGGTCTTCACATAACTCAAAGGGAAGGAAGCATACAGGAGGTGGGGTAGAGTCAGGAGGGATATAAAGAAAATATTTGGGCATGCAGGGTTGGGATTAGGAAAGTGAAGCCTACCTGGAGCTGAATCTGGCAAGGGACATAAAAGGCAACAAGAAAGTTTTCTAAAGGTTTGTTAAAAGTGAAAGAAAAACTAGGAAATATGAGCTAATGGTGAACAAGTCAGGGAACTGGTGACAGGAGATATAGAAAATTCTGAGATCCTCTGTGCCTCAGTCTTTACTGGTGAAACTTGGTTTTGGGAATCCTAGGACTCTGATGTGCATGGGAAAGACTAAACCAATCATGATTTACCTTCAGCGAAAGGGGATTAGGTTAAGGTACATTTACAATTTCTGTCAGAATTGCCTGTCCCAAAGAGTTATGATCAACAGCATGAAGTCCAGCTGGAAGCCAGTGTATAACACAGGCATCAATCCTGGGGCCAACGCTGTTTAACATCCTCATTAATGATCTGGATGATGAGCAGAGTGCATTGACAGCAGGTCTGTAGATGATATAAAACTGTGAGAAGCAGTTGGATGTGCTGCCATTTGGAGGGACCTTGACAAGCTTGAGAAATTGGCCAACAGGAATTTCGTGAACTCCGGCAAAGGAAAGCATTAGGTTCTGCACATGTGAGTAATAACTCAATGTACCAGGACACTCAAGGGGCTTACCAAATGGAGAGCAGCTTTGCAGAAAAGGAATTCTGGGTCCTGGTGGGCTGCAAATTCAGCATGAGACAACAGGGTGCCCTGGAAAAAAAAAAAAAAAAAAAAAAAGAAATAAAAGAAAATAAAAGAAAGCCTGCAACATACTGAGCTTCATTAGAAGTTCATTGCTAACAGACCAGGGGAGGTGATGGTTCCTGTCAGCTCAGCATCAACGAGGCCACATCCGGACTTCTAGGCTCACCAGTACAAGAGTGACAAGTGAGATTCTGGAATGAGTTCAATGAAGGACTATGAAGATGATTAAGGGACTGAAGCATCTATCAGATGAGAGGTTGAAAGCTGGGACTCTTTGGTCAGCTTGGAGAAGTGAAAGCTCAACAGTGTGTACAAATATCTGATAGGAGGGTGTAAAGAAGATGGAGCCAGAATCTTCTCATTGGTGTTGGTGTCCAGTGACTGGAAAAGATATAGTGGGCACAAACTAAACACAGGCATTTCCATTCAAATACAAGAAGAAACTTAAAAAAAAAAAAAAAAAAAAAAAAAAAAAAAAATTAACCAAGAAAACCTGCTGTAGATGACCCTGTTTTGTGCATGGAGGTCCAAGTGGACAATTTCTAAAGGTCCCTTCCACACAACTATTATGTGATTTTCTGATTATTATATGTGAAATCTCTGTAACTGGAGATCAGTTATTATAAACAGATAAAAGGAGGTGTTAAAGCAGATTACAGAGGACCACTTCCGTTTCAGTAAAGCCCAGGAAAGAAAAAAGAAAAAATGAAAAAAAAAAAGACTTCTCTCTTCTCAGTTATTCACTTGAGGAAAGGGATAGACTTCTTGAATACTTATCTTGAACACTTATCTTTAACACTTGAATACTTATCTTCCATTTTATTTTTGTTGATCAATTTGAATAGAAGTTGATGCTACTCCTGAAGTGTTTGTGGGAACTGAGGCATTGGCATCTGCCAAAGCTGTCTTGAGGCACTGAACTGTAGGCAGTTTGCCATACAGGGACATAAGTGGTATTTAAAGCCCTGACAGTAAAACCTTTTCATAGACTTTGAACTGCTGGAATGGCATCATGTACAGACACTTTACTTTTTTGAGGAAAACAGTTATAAACACTGACTTCAATACAGTTCAAGGTCTATGCTGTACCTTATGTGGAGAAAATTCTAATTAATATATTAAGATGCCTCATGACCAAATAACATCACAAGTTCAATTGACTGTCTAGTCACAGTTGAAAGAGTCTGTAACAAACTCAGATTCCAGAAGAAAGCTGTTTTCAGGAAAATCCTTATTGTCTAGATCTTGTCATTCACATTTGACAACGCTTTAGTATTTGTTCTGCCCTTCTGCTTTTCTGAATATCTTTTGCAATCTAATAAAGAAACAAAAACTGTCAATTCCCTTGTATTTTTGCAACCTCATTGACCAAATTGTAATTAATTCCTTTTTTTTTCTTTTTTTTTTTTTTTTTTTTGTCCAACCATTTAAGAGGGAGGTAATTTGGACATTTCTAGCATCTTTCTTCCTTTTGTATCACACAGTGTAAAATAACATTATGCACAAGTTTCATCAAAGCTGAACTGTGCTGCTAAGTGTGTAACTCAGATATAGAATGAGCCCTTTAATGAAGTTATTGATGCCAACATCAAATTTACAATTATTCATAAAAGAAAACCATTTCAAGAATTCCCCATGCTACAAGTATACAAAATAGTTTGCTACGCATAAGAAGTTACATTTATTAATAGATCTTTTTGCTAGAATCTCATTTCACCAAAGCAAACTTCATTCTCCAACAAATCACCTGAACTTCTCAAATGTTACAAGTTTATTCACCACAACAACAAAAATATTGAATCCAACTATCTCATAACACTGATGTGTCAAAGTAGGCAGCTGTCCAAAATGTAGTAATAGAGAAAACTTTAGATATAAGAAATTTTTGTAATTAATTATCATGAACTACATTCCCCCCCCATCATACATAATGCTATAAGTGCTTCATGAAAAAATCGTTCTCATAACATTTAAATTTTATCTGATATGAAAAATTCTTCACCAGTGATGTTCCTCATACTCCTTTGCAGTGGTATTGTATAGAGATCTCATCTCAAAGGCCTCAGCTTCCCAACCAGCTGGGCTACAACCTTATTTGGAAACATTTTTTAGAAATACCATGATTATGATAAGAACAGAACATCTCCCATTTGTATGATATGTAGATGTTCAGCAGTTTAAAAATCATAATGATATGAAGCTAGGAAAGTAAATATTAAAAACTGTAAAATTTACATTTTCCTAACCTGTAGCTCAGGAAATTAATGCTTAGAAAATATGAATAATTAGCTTATAAAATTGGGTTCTGTTGGTTGGTTGGTTGGTTTAGTGGGGATATTATTTTTACATAAAAGTTTTGGTATAGATGTGAAAATTCATTTGTTTAAGGCTACAGAAACTTGGTAAATAGCCCTAGTAGCCTAAACCTGTGGGCTAAATGTCTATCAGCAGACAAAGTCATTAGGTATGCTCCTGGAACATATGTTCATGTTTCGCTGCATCTGTAGAAGTCACCATGGTGTGACTTCTTGAAGCAAGGTGAGGGTGACAAAGATTTTCATATCAAACCACAGTAATGCAGATGCAACCAGTGACTGTTCAAGGCTTTAGATAATTTCTATTACATCAGAAACTGTTACTTTTATCTGGTTTCAGATTAGCCAGTCTGCTGTGTCAGTTAAGGATAATCACACTGATGCTGACTTTCATGAATTTGATTTGGCTGTTTTGTGACATAAAAAGTTGCTGTGTGCTCTGTTCTAAGGAGAGTTTGCCCTGAGTTTTGTTTACAGGAGTATTCATAGTTCAATAGTAGTACTGTCAGGTCAATTCTCTGCCTTTACATTAAGCATTATACTTTCTTTCTTGTACTGTTTTTTCTGCAACTTACTTTAGTCAGGCATTTCTATTTTACTTGCTGAGTAATGCAAAACACACACCTTTCCCTCCAAAATCAATTTTACTCACCAGGTCAGGTTTTCCTAAGGTCTCTCTTTAAAGGACTCACATGGGCCAGTGAAAATGAGGATCTTAGAGCAAGCATTTTATTCTGACAGCAGATGGATGTCTTAACTACTGACTCTTCTGAAATGAATAGACTTGGTTCTTTTCTTCTTCTGTCCCTCTCTGGAAATTAAAATCTGGACCTGTGAATTTTTTTCAATTAAAGTTTCAATGATTTTGGCATGATACAAAAAAACATTGGATCAAAAATGCCTTATACATAATTGGTTGAGCCAACAGATGTCACATTATTGCTTAAGCCCTCCTGAGCACTACGGATCAGAAAGTGGCATTTTTAATAATGATAATTAAAAAAAAAAAAAAAAAAGCTATTTTTGTCAGTAAAATCCAGACATGACCAGTAGATAGATTAAAGTCTGTGTGCATCCAAGTTGCCCACAGATGGTAGCATACTCTTAGACTGGTTTTCTTGGACAATGACTTGAGATTTTCTTCATTAAACATCCTTATAGAAGTCATTAGGATCTGTCAGATTAAAATAAAATCTCCAGTGCTTTGAAGAGTCTGAAAAACAGAAATTATTCAATTTATTCTTGATTGTATAAGGCAGGCTCATCCCTAACTTTGTTTTCAAAATATAATCAGTAGCAAATTTTTCAGTAACCAGTCCCAGAGAAATTTAGTGAAATTCCGTTGTTTAACATCCATAATATTTCCAAGATAGGATTGTTTTACAGTTTCAGTCATTTTACCACACTTGCCTATCACAAATCAACCTTGGCCCAAACCTAAAATTCAATAAATAATATGTTATCTCCAGGAACAAGTTTCATCTGTTATTGTCATAATTTTGTCACTAAAATTTCAGAGAGTTCTTGTAGCACTCCGCTTCTCATCATCTTTGAGTAGATATTTAGCCTACTGTATAGCCATTCACCCAGGGATTTCAAACTGTTTTCTGTTTTGGCTATTTCTACACAGACATGATACGTGTCAATTCAACCTTGTTATATTTGCATCCATGTGATATGGTTTGTCATTCCTAAGAGTGTTCCCATGGTGGAGTAATTTTGTAGGGCTAACTCAATTGAGAGCCTGGGAAGGAAAAAGTCTCCATGGCTCTAATGTTTTCCAGCCATGCAAAGGCTTAGATTAATTTAAATTAACTAAATTAATCTACATACACACTTTGTTTGTTTGTTTGTTTTTGTGATCAGCATTGGCAACATACCAATATCAAAGAGTGGCTACACTTACAGTAGAAGGAACTTTGGGAATTTTAACTGATTTCCTCATCACCTTTGGTGGAATAACATGCTACTGTGATGAGAACGAGCAATGAGCTGTTATATATTTTACTAGAGATTTTTTATGCTTGTCTTTGGTGGAATATGAGGGAGTGGATGATTTTTTCATGTCATGTATAAAATACATGTTGTATAATTTACATGTACATACATTAGACCGTCTACAGATATTAAAATTGGGTGGAGTTCTGTGAAAGCTTCTGGTTCACAGTAAAGAGAGGTTAGGAAGGTGGAACAATTTCCTAATGTATGTTGAAAAATCATTATATAACCTGGGAAATAATGGTAGGTCTCTTGAGGTATGACCAAAAGTACACAGTCAGAACTGAAGAGGGTGAACATAAATGAGTCAGAAGTTTCTATCATAAAGACAGATGACACATAAAGAGTTTTCAGAGAGCTTCAATTTGTCTAAGACTTCCAAGAAATTAAAACTCTTCACTACCTCCCTTTAAGGATGACCACAGGGAAGGACAGGAGAATGAAGATCTGAATGACCAGTTGTGCAGTTGTTGGAGCTTTGTCTAGTGTGTGAGAGTGTCCAAGCTTCTCTTAACTTCATTCCCTTGTTGAACTCTATCTGTGGATCCTCCAAAGAGGAGGCCACTTTCTCTTCTGGGATTGAATCTTACTTTCTCTCAAAATCCCAACCAAGATGGAAAAAAAAAAAAAATAGAAGAAGAAGAAAAGAAAAAAAAATCCGTCAAAACCAATGTCTTTCGGTAAAAACAAATTTCAGTTTCAGTCAACTGTGGGTTTTCTTCCTTCCTTCCTTCCTTCCTGAAGGAAGGAAAAACATTGGATTGAAAAATTAACAACCAGCTCTAGATCATACTACCTGTAAGTCCCAGTGCAGTCATGTTGGGCTCAAAAGCTAATTGCCTATAAAACTGAACTCATTTACTCTTGCAAATGTCATATCCTTCATCAAACTTCAAAATAAGAGGTTTGGAACTGAAGATGGCCTCTAAACTCTTAGACCTTTCATTTTATCTTCATATTTCTTTCACAGTCTGCATGAGAGGGTTATTACATTTCTGCATTTGACAGGGAAGATTGAGCCAAAGTCTCCTCCTTCACTTGATTTACAGGAATATAATTAATTCTCAAGTCAACTGAGCTAAAAATGGTGTAAACAAGAGGAAGAAGCAGGCCCCCAGGAACTAAAGTACTGCAGAAGCAGTCATAACTTTTAAAACATGGCACCATTTCAGAAAAACACTGAAGATGCTTTGGCTTTGTCCCTCATCCAAGCTGAGCATTGCTTTTTATGCACTATATTTTGCTTATTTCTATCCAGTCTCCTTAGGCATTCATGCTAATACCTTGTACTTGATATGAGTGTTTCATAATTAGGCACACATACATGAAATACCCCAAACTACATTAAGCCTAAACACATTTTCAAAAAGTTGTAAAATACTCTTGCCAGATTCTATACTCTCAAATGGATTAATCTGAAAAACAACTGGGACTCAATTTAGACCTTCCTGGCAGCAAGCAAGAGAAACGTCAAACTCACAGTTTTACTTTATTGAAGACCCTCTTAGGAGTCCTTCAGAAAGAACTCTATCTGCCTGGTAGCCAGTGATCAGTGGGAGGTAATATTTAGTTTATTAATGTGGCTTTGATTTTTTTTCACTCTGTTGATGCATAGTACTAAACCAAGACCTTGATCCAATTTCTCTTCTCCCTTTCTGCAAAAAGGCAGTGAAACATAGATAAAGTTAACAAGATCTTGCATAATATCAAAGTACATTCAGTAGGTCCCAAGTTATACAGACATACAGTTTATTTGTACACTAGAATGTCTGAAGTAATACATGCACAGAAACTGAACGCAATTTAAGATACCCTGTGCTGAAGTCAAGGTTAATTTTGTAAGAACCCTTCAGCTTTAAGGAAACTCTACGGATTAGTAAGTATCTGCACAAAAGAGTGGCTTTTACTGGTGCTAGACAGTACATCTAAAACATCATAGATGTTCTAATCATAAATAGACTGCAGCTTAGTTACCAACAATGGACTTCAAAACTAGAAGCCAAAGCAAAATGCAGAAGAATTTTTCCCTATTTTCTTCTCAATAAATCAGAATGAATTACAGAAGTAGGCAAGGGTGTTGTCTCACATGTTATGATTCATGTCTTCCAATACATTACAGTTGATTTATACTATTATTTGTGGGGTTTAAGACTTTGTTGCTGGGGAGTGAGAATATATTGGGGATAAAATAGCTGACTGGAGTAAAACTGACATGGAACAAATACTCTGAGCTAGAAAACACAGTAGAAAGACAAAACTGATGGCAATAAGATAGGAATTCTTGACTAATATTCTCTTGGAGTGAACCACATACGGAGCGCTTTAATTTCATTGGTGACTTAAGCAGGGCTCCTAGTTGAGTAACTGCTATTGGTAGAGGTGTAAATAGTTCACAGTCCAGTCTACATTATTAAAAAACTAACAGGCAACTGATGTGATAGGAAAATCTTTAGACTGAAGCTCTGGCCCACTGCAGTGAGGTACTTGCAGACTGATAATGTCTGAATTGTACAAATATCCAGAACACACAGATTAAGTTTCAGGCATCATGTTGCAGAATGCACTTCACACTAAAGGTTTAGCTAGAATTTGTTCTACTCTTCACTAAGGACAAAGTGAGGAAGGGTATTGGTGCTGAGAGAAAATCTCCAAAATATCACTACTAGCAGTAATAAATGGGAATTTGGAACACCGTCTACAGTAGTGTAAGTGATAAGAGACCAAGAAGGGACCAAACAGATATACAGCAAAGTATATATCAGCAGCTGTGGAAAAGTATACCAGCTACACAAGACTTTGAGATTTTGCAATGATCTTGATAAATAAGCAACTGATTTCAACAAGCTTAGAAGTGACTATACACATACAATTAATTGAGGCAGAAATAACCACTGACAAAGAACTTCAGGAAAAAACAAACAAACAAACAAAAAAAAAAACTACTATACAGAAAGAAAAGCTTTCTGTAAAAAGCAGTTGGTCATGGTTGGTACTAAATATTATCTTACCATATAGTGGCACTTGAAAAACCCTCATGAATTTATAATCTCTAATGATCAGGAAAATAAAATATAAATTTGTATTATATTAATGTGACCAAGTCCAACTGATTAAGCTTGTTTCCATCCTTCCTTTTGTTTTGAGGAAAGCAGAAGTTTAAAATACATAAATAAATACATACATACACACAAACATGCATACATACATACATAAATAGAGTTGTAATGTTGTCATGATTTACTAAATCACCGAGGCCATAATACGAAGGTAGGAGAACTTATGTTTTTTGTCTCAAAACTAGAAAGCAGCAATTAGACTATGTATACAAGCACCTATAAATAAATAGAATCACTTTATTATATGTGAACAATATAGAAAAGCCTTAGAAAAGGTGTTCCAAAATCTGCCCTCAAATTCAACAAACTGCATGCCTATCTAAATAAGTGGAAAATAACCAAAGAATGTGTGACCCTTAGTGAATGGTTTTTAATAATAGAAGAGGTACAATCTGATCAAAAAGGATCCAGATATTGAAAGTGGTCAGCAAAAGAAAACAAAGTCTTCCTTTAGTGATAACATGAAACTGCATTTTCAAAAATATTTTTAAGATTGTTTTATTCCTTTCCTTGTTTTGTGAGAGTGCTATAAGACTTCTGTTACTTAAAATGGCTACTTTCCTTATTACATATGGGTAGCTCTAATAAAATTGTGTTTATCCACAGATATATAAAACAAACAGCATTTTTTCTGGTATTTATATATAGTATTTACAAAAAGGTTTCTAGAGTGGAAGTCAATCCAACCTAATCACAGATTTTCTGTCACATTTACCTTGGTACCAGGACTTGTATCCATCTAGGAAATTATTTCTTGGAGAGATATAGGGTCAAAGTCTCCTGTCAGTTTCACCAGTATACACTTGGAGTGACTCCAAATTAGCTAAAAATCAACAGAAGTAGCTTAATGTGTTCTGGTGTAAATCAGAAGAGGATTTGGCTTCTGATCTCTCAATAATTATTCAAGAGTAAACAGTACTCAGTTGCATCACAGGAGAGCACTGGAATGTGAAATATTGGAAAACTGTAAGTATACTGAAACAATAAAATTAGGGAATTCAGTATAAAATGCCTCTTCTTTACCTTTCCATCCATTGATATTTCTTGCAGAAATAGACCATTGATCTGCACCTAGGACACTCACAGGATGATGGTTTATTATGTTTGGTATCTTGTAACTGCTAGTGCATTATGAGATAAGAGTTTGTAGCAACACATGGCAATAAGGGATCTGTACGCCCATGCTTCATTACTTCCTGACCTTTCAGATGATACCCAATTGAAAAAGGATCAGTTCTTACATCTGGCAAAAGCCTAATTTACTAATATGCTCTCCTCCTGAGTCACTGCTGTAATACGTCTGCTGAACTTATATATCTTGACCCTTGTTAGTTCATTGTTGCTCAGTTACTTACTTTTGACATGCACACACGCATCACCTGGGGGTTACCTCAGATTACAAAATTTGTGGTTGAGGGGTGAATGGACTTTACAGTTGAAGTCTTCCACATGAGATCAGAGCAATGATGAATCTTTAACCCAAAAGTCTCTTGGCAGTCATTTGCTGAATAAATAAATAATAACAAACAAACAAACAAAAAAGTCATATTTTGCCAAGAAACATAACTTAGCTCAGATTGGCTCAGAGCTCTCAGCATGTTTATTAAATCATTGCTTCAGAGCCATCATCATACTGTACCTTCAAAAGAAGCTGTTTTGCCTCCCCTCCCACCCACCTGAGCAACTCTGACCCCACACTGTGTTTGTCAAGACCATTCAAAGGGGTTATCTGAACTGGACCAGGGAGTGGGGATGAGCCCTGTTTAAAACTTTGGTTACAATTTTCTTTTTCTAGTTAATATTATGTCCATTATTTTAACACATATTTTCTTTTTCTAGTTAATATTTTGTCCATTATTTTAATCCAGATTGGTTTCTGAGATCAAGTTTACCACTTCACATATAGATGCAGAAATGACTGGGCAGGACTGACACAGGAGGGAAAGCACAAGGTTATGGCAGTATCAGTCTATGTTGGCTCAAAGGGACAGTGGTCACAGATACATGGGACACAGTTTTATAGAAAATATATGTAACACCAGCAAAAGAAACTCTCTCAAATAAATGTAAATAATGTATTCACTTATCAATTTTTTTCTTCATTTTTATCCATCTGCTTCTTCTAAAATTTACTTATTTCAAAACTTGAAGCTATTACTACCAAGTTTCACTTGTGGAAGGGATTTGTTCTCCCAGCTTTTTGTTATATATGTAAACAAAAGAGAGTTGGATCCTATCTTTGAGCATCTAGCATACTGAAACACGTGACAAAACATATGATAAAGTATTGTACAGAAATTTCAGATGCATAGGGAGGATTCCAGTGTACAGTATAGCCTTCTCTCTTCCTTTGCATAGTTTGTTCCTTGCCCACTTTTAAGAGGGGAGATTTATCACAACTCTCTATTATAGTATAAACTCTATTTCTTTCTTTTTGAAAACTTTGAGTATGAGTTACTGTGCAACGGTCTACAGCACAGCCAGCTTCTCTGCAAGTGCACATGGAGTATGATCGGGTCCTCAGCAAGCAATGGTCTCAGACAGAGACCTCTACTGTCACATTAAAGATGTTTAATTTGCTTGGGTTTCTTATAATGGGATTCAGTAAGTTTTGTCTGGGTAAACTAGGAGAAAAACAAATGCAGATTGTTGCGAAATAGGCATCTCAGAGTCAGAACTCTCTTTACTAGTGCTAATTACCAATATGCAAATTTTCTTTCAACTTTAACTCTAGGACTAGTCTTTCCAGACAGCAGGCATGTCCCAGGTTAGACTACAACATGATTCAGAACATCCTTTCATTTGTGGGATGAAACCAAGAGGATGGAGAGGACAAAAGCATTAGTCCCATGTTAGCACCAACTGTTCCACCACACATTTCCAAGTTTCATGGCAAAAACTACCATTGTGTGGTTGCACAGCCCATCTGAATAGATATATTTTGTGTACTATGTTGTTTCAATCAGCAAGCAAGGTGGGTTTCTGTAAAGAAAACTCCTTCAGTGGAAAGCATCCTTAAGTCGCAGAGTGTCCTTTTCCTGAAATATCTTCTATACAATTTATTGTAATTTTGTACTGCCAAAATCCTATTATTCCTATCACTGCTCAAAATGCAAGATGTGTTTCCCTTTTCCACACCCCAGGGATGGTTCTTGCCTTAGAACCAAGTTCTGTGCACTGCTGGTCATGCTTAGAATGCTCAAACGTTTCCTTCAGTGCACATTTAGAAAACAATGAGCTACTTGCTTTGAAGACAAGATAAGAAATACCAAAATCAGCTTCATCTGCTCTTTGAAAACAGTTCTGTGGCTTGCAAGGTTCACTGGCTAATTCCCCAACACCTCCAAAGCCAGAAGATTCTTCAATTCCTGAAGGACTTGCATTCTTGACTTCCAGAAGTCTGGATTTCCCAAAAGAAGACAGATTTCCCAAAAGTGCACTCAGCTAAGGAAGACATCTTGCATGCAGTAGGCACACATACCCAAGGCTTGAGAGAGACAGTACCTGTGATTGCAATGTAATAGCCAGCTGTGAAAACTCACACCTTTGAAAATGGACAAAGAACAAGGCATCTTGCTCAAGATGAGTTGAGAATGTTATAGGAATATTTTTTCAACATCTGCAAAGGCAGATTACACTTTCTGTCCTCATGTCTCCTTCACACAGACGTTCTCCATCCACTTCAGCACCACCTACATTCTACAAGAAGATGCCATCCTATGGATCTAACTGAAAATTGCCTAAACTAAAATGAAGAACTGTGAACACACAGCAGAATAAAATGGGAATAAATTCCAAGGTATTCTAAACTTTCTGAATAAAATGTACTGGAGTTTTTACATGCCAAATCTGGTTGTTTGGTAGCAGAAAACGTATACTCCAAGGATGAATGTTAAATATCACTGCCAACTGATTCTCTTTATCTGGTATCCATGAATGCAAAGTTAGTAGAAAAGAATGAAAGTGAAGCCCACACAGGAAATAACATGATGAATAGATCCTATAGGAATAAAAAAGGCTGCTTCATGTCTTCTCAGAAAAGTTTGGTAAACAGTTATCAAATTTCACAGAGGTGGAGACCACACATTTAACTCTTTTCTATAGTTTTTTTAAAAAGTGACTTCAAACTACTCTCTAAGGAGAGGATCTGGTTAATTGTAGCCCTGCTGGATTCCACATATCACAAAGGGCTCAAAAAGAGCTAAATAAAGAGAGTTTAATCAGATCTGGAAAAGATGTTTTTTAATGGAAGTGAATTCTGCAGAGGACGATAATCATTTAAACAGAGGAGTTAATCAAAAATCCTGAAACAAGAAGAGAAATTTAAAGCATCCAGAAAATGTTATCCCTCCTCAACCTCAGATCCTCTTAATAAGTAGGTGAAAACAATAAATAAATAAAAAGGCTAAGTTGATAAAAAGTTTTGAAAAAAAAATGCAAAATGGTTCTTTTTCAGACACCTCCACTACCACAGAAAAAGGGAGGTTTCTGACTCTAGAGCCAGAATCACAGGACAGGTTGTTGCATGGTGATTACTTTGAGACAGTGATTAAAGAAGTAATTGAAAACACTAGGATTACTAAAGGAAATAGGAAGTTAAAACTGTCTTGGGAAAATTATTCCACATCCTCTGCTAAGAAGGAAAATAGCCTATTCTTGAATGCCATTCTAGAGGACCTAATTAAAGAGGAACAAGAACGGTCTAACAAAGGGAAGTATTTTAATGGGGCAATATGTGAAACCCTGTGCCATATAAAAGGAAAAACCATTGTGTGGGGTTGTTTTGGTAAAAGCTCCAAAGGCTGTGGCCCTAGCAAAAGAGGCAGCGAGTCCTTCTAGGGTGATATTGCTGACCTCAATGCCCTTTTGATAAGAAAGTGGAAGGCATTTCCAAGACTACGTTATGAGACTGCAGCTGTGTCGCTGTGTCTTTGCTGACACCCTTCTTAGCCACCTGCTTTGCCAGAATGCTTTTAGCACAGGATCATGAAATAAAAGAGTGAGTCTGTGCTAAGTTCAGATATATCAAGTACTAAAATGTAAAATATTTATGTCCTTAATCACCAGTACTAACAGCTTCCTGTCTTCTGTAGATCCTATTGCTTTGATTTTCAACCTTGGTTTTCAGCTTTGCCCATTTGGGCAAAACCTAATGCAGTAACCCTGTCTGAGTTCTATGTTGACCCTGCTGGAGCAGGAAGTTGGTCTCCTGAGGCCCTTTCTAACCTGAATGAATGTGAGTATATGTCTCTTTCTTGTTAAGGTCTCTGGAAAGTGAATGCTCTATCACTGGGGGTCACATTATCACACTGATTTTAGAGAAGATCAATACAAGTTAGAAAACAACGAGTTATAGGGATGCAATGCTTTTATCATCTTTTAAGTCTTCTCCAAATCATAGACAAAAACACTTCAGGCATGATCAAATCATGTACTTGGGGAAACATTTTGATTAAACAAAACAGAAATGAAGGTTCCTTTTTCATCTCCTGAAACTACAACAAAAGTAGAAGGAAAAGGCAATTGCAACTGTGGTGTGAAATTATACCTAATTTAGGAAAAATATCCTTCAAATTGATGTCTCATGTCTTGCAATGGTAGCCCAAAATACCACAAAAGCTGATGAAAATCCTGCATTACAGATCTCTGAATGATTTTTTTTTTTTTTTTACTTTTTTTCTGTTTTCTTTAACACTGCAATTTTAACACTGCAATATACTATCCACTTCATAGCTGTTTACAACCTACATTTATTGTAGATGACTGTCATATCACTATTTAAGATATTAATTTTCAGTCTGTAGTCTGAAACGTCAAGTCTTGGGCCACAATAACTGACATAATGGCGTCTCATCTTCCTAATATTTTTTTTCTTTTTTTTTTTTTTAAGCTGCATACTTTATCAACCCATCCAGCAGGCAATAGCTTTCATCAAAGAATTCAAACTTTTTTCTATGGCTTTAGTCAGTTACTTGGGAACCCAAGCACTGAGCAAATGTCTACAGCAAAGTCATGTTCTGTAGAACATTACACTTTTCAAAGTCTTGCAGACACCCATGGAGTACCTTCTGAAAATTAAGTTTGTTCATCAAGCAATAACTCTACCATCATTTTGTTCCACTCCTTGATGTAGGTATGAGGGACAAAAGACTCTGCTTTCATTGTGTTCTGCATACAGACAACCCATCTGCAAACCAACTGTTAGCAGACATGTTGGAAATGCAAGGCAGAGAGCTCCAAAAAGTGTTATCTTCACTATTCAGCCTAGCAACAATGGCCAAGTACTGATGTTCACCTCCATGTCACTATTCACAGACAGCAGTGTTCCTTTTCCTCCATCTCCTCTAATTAAAACTCACAGGATTTCTGTCAATCTGTAAAGCTCATTCATTTAAAGTGCAAATTCCCCTCCTTGTTTTCCCCCAACAGCCTTTCCAGACAGAGGAACCTCAACATTGTTTTTTTCCCTATGCACTTACCATGCACTTTGCATAGGTGCAAAGACTTTACCCCAAAATAATATCCTGTCTTTTCACATGTTTACCGCAAACATATACACATTCAGTGCTGTGCTCTGCACCAGTCCAGCTTTCCATCTGCCTGCATGAACCATGTGTTATAGCTATCACAGAGCACAGCAGGGCAAGTGCAAAACTACAGCTTCTTCCGGACTGAAGGTACAAGGTGTGAGTGATAACCTCATGAGCTCACTTGAAAGTCTGCAACAAGTAAAAAGCCATTTCCACTACCCAAAGTGGAAAGAGAAATGGTTCCAGTACCTCTCTTTAAACTTACCACAAACTGAAACTCTCTGCACCAGACATTGGCAAGCATAGTACACACAGAATACCAACTTAAGACATGGACTCATCTCTTGAAGACATTGTAAAACAACCACTGTTTAGTATTTTTTCCTTTTAAAAGTAAGTTGAAATTACAGCAACTTTAGCAGCATTTGACAGAAAGGGCCTCAAATATGCAGCCTATAAAGTACAGTCACTTATCCAACATGTATATGCATAGGTCATTATCTTTCCCATATTTTAAACCAACATTACACAGGGGAGTATAATTTTTTTTTAAAAGAAAATATTATACAGAGGTCCTGTATTTAAACCCTGAACTTTATGCTTTATGGTTACCTCAGTCATGTTTGCAGAGGGAATATCTTCTTACTCAGCATTCAAAAATACAAAGCCCATGCAGATATGCAAGAAAGCATTTTAAAACTGCTTATAGCCTCTTAACCAGCTAGATTTTCTTCCTACACATAGACATTTGCTGAATGAAAATATTAGTTATACATCTGCATCAGAACTAAGAAACACAGGTAAGAAATGCACACACCAGTGTTTTATTGCTGTTTACACCAACCCACATATATGCACTGTAGTACAGTTAATTTTTAAACTATTGTACTGCTGTCTAAATAAAACTGGGATGCAAACTATTTTCTTATCTGGTATTCAAATACTTCTGTCTTCTCACAGCCTTGCCTGATAAATCTTTCTGCAGTGAATACTTGCTAACTAATTTTTGACTCATTCTTCCCACATTCATGCTGC